>NC_045721.1:6382254-6682254 GCF_009834535.1 Camelus ferus | reverse complement strand
GTTAACTCTTCTGCCCTGCTTCTTTTCCAGAATTTTCCATGGACAATAAAAAAGCAGCTGGGTGTTTATACTCCCTCTTTAGAGAAAATGCCAACGTGTCTTACCTTCCTGGAAAAGACATAAGCCCTTAATAGGTAAGTACTATCTTACGCTTGATTTGTGGTTCTCTGTAACTTCCAGCACAGTGAGTAGATTTATGATTGATGGATTGGTTAATTTGGAAAACACATTATATAGTGGACGGTGAACCCAGGAAGGAAGAAAGCGCTCTGTCACAGCTGGAATTTCCAGTATCCCTGTGGTGCTAATCATGACTTTACTGTTGCTTTACTTGTCTGACATTTATTTCTCATCAGCCATCACCAACTGCTGCCGTTGATGTGTCACTGTTCTTTACATTGGCTTTCTTGCCTGCCCCCAACCCCGGCCCAAAATAAAAGCCACTCTGAAGACAATTTTGTGTTGCTTTTTGGTATAAAATGCCAAGTCTGTAAAATTTAGTTTATGCAAAGATCAAAAAGAAAACCAAAGGCAGTTGGCATAAAAACATGTCCTTCCCTCCAATGCGAACATCACCTCTTTTGAACCTTTCCTCTTGGCTTTTGTTATTCTGTTCTATGACAGCAACTATATTTAGGACCGTACAAGCTCTCCATTCCAAAAAGTGAAGAAAATGTTAATTGTGTCAAAAGCTAAGCATCATGTAATTACACTTTTTAAAGAATGTTAAAGGCATTGAAAATATTTAATCGCCGGGTGAACTTCAGAAAAGTAGCAAGATTAGGCAGTACAGTGTTCCAATTCAATGAGCAGAGGCTGGATTTAAAGAATGTAAGTGAATGGAAGAGAAAATGTGATTAAAATGTCAGTCCTGTCAATGGCCGATTACTTTTCCCAAAATATAATAATAGAGTTCCTCAGGCTGTTTATTGTGTCTCTTATTTCTGCCATCACCTTTCTTTTTTGGGCAAGTAAGGCCTCCAGTACATTTTCCCAAATAGTTTATTACTATTAAAGCAGAGGTAAGCCTTCAAAAATTATGTAATTATGATTTGACAAAGAAGCACTTGAATGTTCTGTCCTGGTTTATCTTTTTAATAGGAATTTTAGCCCTAAGACTTTCAGCCACCCAACTCTCTGCCTCAGACTCTTAGTGGCCTGAAAATATTGGTGTGGGTGCTTGGGTAAATGGGGTAGAGATGACTCAAAAGTGTTGGATCTATAGTAGGTAGGGTAAAAATAGATATCCAGATTAAGATCAAGGTTTAAAGAGCCTCTTACCCCGAAGAAGCTCCTCTGACATGAGTTTCCCCACCGTAACCACTACAATCATCCATTCTGTTCTAATTCGCCATCTCTGAGTTAGAACTTGTTAAGTATTTGATTGTATTATCTATTCACTTCAATTATTAACACATACTTAAAAACCCCTCTGGACCATTTATCATGTTAGGGAAAGGAGATAGAAACATAAAGTAGCAACTGATCCTTTTCCTAAAGGCTCAGTCTTCCTAAGACACATTCATATAAACAAACCAAAGCCTGCACTATGTGCCCTGAAGCATTAAAGACATAATACCCAACTCTACATGGGGAAACCAGCAAAAGCATCATGGACACATAAAGTCTGAGTTTGACACAGTAAATGATAAGGAAGACACCCCACTAGAGAGAACAGTGGGAACACATGAACAATGGCATAAAAGACAATGGTCCATCCATCAGTTTGATTGGCATCCCATCTTGGGGTTACTCCTTCAGTTAACTGCTAGCACTGCCTATTCCTGCCTTCTTTATCTTCCCTACCAGCTTGCCATAGATGCTTCATACATTTTCACACCCAAGATTCTGCAGGCTGTGCAATCTAGTCAGGATTAGCTCAGAATGTGATTATGTTCACTTTAATACTCAAGTATTGTCCTTGACTTACCAGCAATTCAGGAAAGACA
Organism: Camelus ferus; assembly: GCF_009834535.1. Classification (NCBI taxonomy): domain Eukaryota; kingdom Metazoa; phylum Chordata; class Mammalia; order Artiodactyla; family Camelidae; genus Camelus; species Camelus ferus. The sequence goes on along the minus strand of NC_045721.1, from coordinate 6,680,305 downwards.
TCCAAAGTAAGTGTAAATATCAAGGGCCAAGAGTTTGAATGCCAGGCAGAGGAAAAGAGACTATAATTTTATTCAAATATTAAAACAGAATTTGGTCATTCTAGGAAGAAAGTGAGCAAGAAGAAAATAATCAAGAATAGTAGAATCTGGCCTTGCTCTTTGATAAAGTAAAAGAAAGGAAGTTGTAGATAGGAAGATGCTGGAGGAAATGCTGAAGGAGAGAGTTAATCTCTGCGAGTTGGTCCTAAAGAAAAAGAAGGGGATATGATCCAATTACAGGAGAAAACTTTGTCAAAGAGGAGGAATACAATGTTATGTGAAACTGTACTGGGCAGAGAGGAGGACAGGAGGAAAACGGATATACATTGAGCTGTTGAAAGCAGTGAAGAAATTTAAGTCAAAAGTTTTCAATTCTGTCAGGATCATAGGTGCAATTAGAACTTTTGGATAACATGTAGGGGTGGCATCCTGAGGAAATTAATAACGTGTTATAATGTGGAGCAGTTGCTGTGGGGAATGCTATGTTGCATCTCCCACATATAAATAGATTAAGGATCACTGAACAGCGGGGAAGACCCAACTGTGTTTACTTAGCATGAAATTGCAGTGGACCCAATTATTTTAGTTTTGTGACTCTTTGGCTACTGCTGACAGCCCAGTAGGAAGAGTAGATGATACTTGATGAGGTTACCAAGGGTTGGGGATCTGTAAAGTAGACCTGACAGAAGGTTGGGAGTAGCAATGAGGAATTCTAAGATGTTAAAGAGATGTCACAGAATTTTCTGACCACAGGTTCCAGGCTTTGTAGGAAGGCAGGTAGATTCAGAGAGAGATGGTGGATGACATGAACTGGGAGAGTTTCAGGGATTTAAATTTATGAAGAAGGTGAAAAGGATGTCAGCAAGAATAAAGGGGTAGGATACATGCCTGATAAGAAGTTGATAGCAACAACAGCAAAAAGAAGCATCTCAGATCCCAAACTGCGTGGTAATGAGGTCTACAGGCATCTTTACTATTATGTAACTGAAATGGAATCAAGGCAAAGGTCAAGACAATGGCAAAAAACAGAGTAGAGAGGAAATGCCTAAGCATCTTACTGCACTCATTAAGAATGATGGGAAAATGCCCTGGATGTAGATAGATGAATGTGGTGAACGTAGTCATTCAAAGGATGCTAAAGAAAATAGCATAAATCCCAAAGGTGAACAAGTCATTGAGTAAAACGGTAGTCTGGAAGTAGCCATAGCATGAGAGAGATTAAAGAAAATCTGACTCCATCAATTTGTTTCAAGAATTCTCAAAGTGAAGAAACAGAGAAGAATCTGGTAAGGAATATAGGAACCGTAAGCCACTGGGGAAAGCCAATTTGCAATGAAAGCTGAGAGATAGAAAGTGCACTAATGGAAAAGTTTCAAATCATAGGGAAATTTCCTTGCTTCAACTACCACAAAATTTCCATATAGCACAAATAAAAGGACCTAAGAGGAGGGATGGAAATGTAGGAAGCTATAAAAGCAGGAAGTCTAATCTTAAAAAAAAAAATGGGAGAGAACAGGAAGGAAGGGATTTGCTCCAACAGTAAGTGTTGATAATTGGTATGAGAAATGATCGAAGTGTTGTTTTAAGAAGTGGATATCTTACTCAATGCTTTGCTAAATTCATTATAGTTTCACATTACTACTTACAGATAATACTTTAATATGGAAAAATAAATCATTGAGGGTTGCTAGAGAAAAAAAGGTTAAAAACTGAAGTGAGAAAGAAATTTAGATTTCAATCAATTTTTAGAGTAAGGAAAATGAATTTAATGAAGTTAAATAACCTGTCTAAACTTCCTCAGCTTGGGAATATAACTCATGTCTTTTAACCATACTGTCCCTAATTAACTGTCAATCAAAAGACTCATATTTTGCCCCATCTCTGCTTTTAGCTAGCTTTCTTTGATTTATTTTTAATCACTACCTGCCTTTTTTCTTTTATTATTATTTTACATAAAAGTCACACAAAAAGGCAGAGTGTTTGCCTCTCCCCGTGTCCCCTGGTGGTAGGGTAAACTCAACCTGGGAGCTTATGCTAGCAATACTGCATGGACTTTCCTTTCGTTTCTCAAGTAGAATGGTGAGATGAACCTTTGATTTTGAATTCAGAATTCTCACATTTCCACTAAATTTTTGATCAACACGTTATTTTGTTAAAATTGCAAACAGCTATGGGGTTTTCTTTCTGGCCTGCTCTTTTTCTTTTATTTCTCATATTCTTTCCCTGTGGAATAGCATGTAATACATTAATAGACTTTGCCACTGACAAATGTTTGAACTTGATCAAGTCAGTTCCTCTTTCTGGGTCTCTAAGTCACTTAGAGGAAATGTGAAATGAGGAAGTTGTACTGCACTATTCCTCAAGTCATAAAGGAAGGGGGAAGAATTTGCTAGGAAACTCTCCATCTTTCCTATTCTCTCTTCCTTTTTTCCCACACAAGTTCAAAGGAATTTTCCCTAACCTCCTGGGGTTCAGAAGTTTGTTTAGTTCTGAAATGTATAGCAGATAGAATCTACTCAAAGGTCATGCTGCAGTAACAAATAGCCCCCAAGTTGCAATTGATATCCAGAGGGGCACAAAGTTTATTGAGTTATGCAGGATAAATAAGTTCTGGAGATCTACTGTACAGCAGTGTGACTGTATTGCACACCTGAAATTTAGTAAGAGGGTAGATCTTAAGTGTTCTTACCACAAAAGAAAAGAAAAAAGGTAACTCAGTGAGGTAATGGATATGATCATTAGTTTGACTGTGGCAATTATTTGACAACATATATGTGTATCAAAACATCATGTTGTATACCTTAAATGTAGATATAACCATTTTTATTTGGCAATTATACCTCCATAAAGATGAAAGAAAGGTCACTCACTCATACAAAGTCCACTCTGAGTCTGAATGAATTCCAGGTGAATTCTCAGCATTCCAAGATGCTCTAATCTCATGGCATCTCCACAGCAGCACATGCTATCAACGTCTCTGGGTAAGCTGGAAAGTGAAGTATTGAAAACAAAATGCTCTACAAGAAAGTGACATGCAGTACTTTTGCTCACATTTTATAGAACAAACAAGTCCTATGGCCCTGCAGAATTTCAAGGGGTGGGGAAAAGCAATCCTCCTAATGCCTCCTGATGGGAGAACTAGCTAATGGGGGGTGGTTGAAATACCCACATGGGATAGAAAAGTAGCATTTAAATTCCATTTTTCCCCACTTTAAGTGCTCATAATAGCTGGTAATAATTCAATATTCTAGGCTTTCCTGTATTAACATGCTATTAAAATATTTATAGTGATGTGCAGGTGCTCTTATCTTCATTTAAACCTTAGCTAAGGGAAATTGGTTGCTTTCAGAATGGTTATAAACAGAGACCATTTGAGATTCATGAACTCAAAATCATGAGTACCCATGGATTTAATTCTTTCTGTACATTTTCAAATTCCAAGGACTTCATAATTTGTAGAGTTGGGTTTTTCTGCTTGCTTTTTGTTTGGTTTTATTCTGTAAAAACATGTAGAATAAAGACCCTCTCCAATATGGAAATCTGATGTATTAAAATTATATATTACAACAATATAAGGATAACATTCTTAGCCTGTTTTTCCAGTCCTATATAAAGAAAATGTCCCTAGCAGTACTATTCAGAAAGGGAATTAGGAAAGAATTGCACGATAAAGATCACATGCACAAAGTTTGGATTTCTTACCATCTATGTGACAAAATTACCCTAAATTTACTCAGAATTAGTAAGGCCAAGATAGGATGTCTGGATCTATGCTTTGAGTTTTTCCTGAAGATGCATCTTATCACTAGCCTCTTTATTTTCCTTGATTTGCACTGTACCTGTGCAGACATATACCAGGAACCTGCCAAGACAAAATGGGCATTTTCCCAGAATGCTTCATGCTAAAGTTAGTAGACTAAATAATCAATTTATATGCCTTTTCCTGGCCCTTTCTTATACACTATGTTCCCACAATGATTGCTAAGTGGACAATGGGACTCATGATTCAGGACCTTTACCCACGGTTGATTAGACCAGAGACAGGGAACCATGTGAATCCCAAGAAAATAAGAGATAGCACCTCTGCCTTTGAGATCCTGAGGGCTTTCCAAGTTCTGGCTCAGGATACCCTGAAAACCAACTGAACTACCCTCTCCTTAAGATGTTCCTTAAGATGCTGCTTTAACTTTGAAAAAAAAAAATACAGCTTTTCAGGTGCTTGTTTTGCTTAAGATAGTTTCCATACCTTTATGTCCCTTTATAACCAAGTTATCCCTGATGAAGACCGTAGGCATATGCTTGATAATAGTAGGTAATAATTTTCAGACACTAATCTAAGTGCTTTATATAAATTAATTCTTTCAATTCTCACAACTGCCTAAGAGTTGCTAATATGATCTTAAATTTACAAATTAAAAACACAAGGCACAAAAAATGTTAAATTGCCTGCCATAATCACAAAGCCAAGGATTCAAACTGTTACCAAGTTCAGGCCTGTACTGCTCGCCACATGACAGGCCAGTAAATCGAGAAATGAGTTGTTGGGGCAAGGAACAGTGACTTTATTCAGAAAGCCAGCAGACCAAGAAGATGGTGGACTAGTGTCCCAAAGAACCACATTATCCAAGTCAGAATTCAGGCTCCTTTTGTACTAAAAGGAGAGGGGGTGTGATTGGTTGTCGCAAACTTGGTGTCAGAATCCTTTGTTCTTGCAGCTGTCCATGTGGGTCTGGTCACCATGGTCCTGTAAACCTCCAACAAGGCAAATGTTATTCTCTGTCCTACAACTTTTCATCTCTGTATGAATGGAAAAGTGTTACACCTTTAAAGGTCAGAACCTTGAGAATGGGCTCTGCTGTGTATTTCAGGCTATGGGCAACATTCTTTTTATAAAAGGTGCAGAACCAGGATGACTAAGCACAGGAAACAGAGCACAGGGTTAGAGCTAAAGGAAGAGAACCAACACGGAGTCAAGTTCATTATTTTCTGTTACAAAACCGGTGAAGTCTGACTCTAGAGCATGTGCTTTAGTCACTGTGACATAATGCCCTTGGAGGCAGTTGTGCTTGGTGTCTTTCTGCTTGGGTTTGTATTTAGTAATGCCAACAGCAGAAAATGGTAGGTCTGGAAAGTTCCAAAGCGGAGAACCTCCAGAATAAGACATCTGAGAAAGCACTGGGAGCATGAGACAGTAGGAAATGTGGGGATGCCAGGGACTAGTGTACAGTGATCAGAAAACTCCGTTTCATGCCTGAGAAGTTCGCTGAAATCCTTGCTTGGAGAAATGGTGTGGAGTGGAGTATGAAGTCTATGCCTGGTGGAGGAAACAGCAATACTTTTGCTTTTAGTCTTGCCTTTTAGCCTTTTAAGAGTTTATAAATAAAGATACTAGCTTATATACATGACCCATGTGCTGAGTGACTAGGTTCTGCAAGTTTTTACTTTCCCTGGAACATAATTGATTCAGATGTGTTGAACTTTATCATTTCTCTTGTTAATAAACTCTGAGGACTATAGTGACTGGCAAAGATTAAACAAACAAATAAATGATAACAGATAGATGGGGTTTTATAATTTTATAATCAGGTAACTCCAGCAATTGAATTAGCCTCTAAGTGCTTTATTACCAGAGCTGGCACAGACTAAACATTCTAGTCCCTAACAGATTTCTGCAAAGATACTGCCACAAGTCATGCTTCTAATTTCCTCCCCCTTGACAAGAGACATCGGATATATTGTGAAATGCAGCTGATTTTTATCCACTGCGTTAAACAAAGCACTTTTTTTTTTTTTTTTGGCTTCAATCATACTCTGTTGCTTCATGGGAAACACTTAACTTGACTCATAGTACCTGCCGGTGCTTATTACCTTGGGCTGCGTAAGACATAAAATAAAAATGATCCGATTTAAAGGGCCAGAAGTAAAGAGAATGCAGAAAGAAAATCATCTGGAGTAAATGGTTATATGAGGACATGGCAAATGCCCTGTAGCTAAGCGTTGAGCCCCGGCAGTGCTTCCAGGCCCCCACTCACCTGAAGGTAAAACAACATTGCCTAAGTTCTCGGCAGTAGGAAACAAATCAGTGACCCTGTAGGGAGCAATGCTCTGTACTTAGATCTAGAGGTGGTGAGTAGATGAGTCAGAATCATTGCAGGATATAGAGAATACCTTACTATTAACAGGTGAACACAAAGTTTAGTCTCCAGGTTGAGATAAAGGAGATCACGTTGAGGAATATTGTTGCGGGTCAGGGGTCAATGACCCACAGTCCCTGGTGAAAGAATTCACAGGAGGCTTTGGAGTCACAGCACATGGCAAGTTTTTATTAGTTAAAGAAACAGCACAAAGGGACAGGACCTCTGTGGATGGTGAGGGAGCTGTACCTGCAGGTGGCTGTAAGGGCTTTTTTTATGCCACCACCCCCATGAAATCTTTCCAGCTTACAAGCATGCATGCTCACTCATACCTAGAAATCCCTTGCTTGTACATGGGAAGGAAAAGAGAAAAGGGTGTAATCCAGGGCCCCAGAACATCTGATTTGTAGGTCTTCAAGGTTTTTTTGAGTTCTTTCATTTGAATTCCTCATTCCCCTTCCTGCCTTGCCCTGACTGTTGGGTCCCTATCAAATATGTCTATAAGATGTTCACAGATGGAGCAGCCAAGAAATGTGATTCACTTTGCCTTTTACCAATAAAACCAACATGCTTTTAAAAAATTTGGAGACTGAGAAAAGGAATATATACCTATATATAACTGAATCACTATGCTGTACACCAGAAATTAACACAGCATTGTAAATCAACTTTACTTCAATTAAAAAAATATATGGATGAATGAGGAAGAAAATTGGGAGACTGAAATTATGAACAAGCTACCTGTGCAACAATGTGTCACCCTCTCTCTACCTTAGAGGCCCAGTTCCAGGAGTCCACACACCTTGTACTCTTAATTAGAAATTTCCCAAGTGCTGCAGCCCTTGTTGTGAGCCTTTACTGCAGTAATGGCCCCTTTTCATCAACTTGGATTTTGTGGGGGTGGTGATCATTAGATTTATTTATTTTAAAATAATAAATAACTTATAAAAATAAATAAAAATAATGTATTTTTTTAGTGGAGGTACTGGGGCTTGAACCAAGTACCTTGTGCATGCTAAGCATACACTCTACCAATGACCTGTACCCTCCCCCCACCAACTTGGATTTTTTTTTTTTCTGCCAACTTTAGAGGTCTGTTCAGCAATTTCATGGTGAAAAAAGCAGATGTATCATATCAGGTGGTTTTATAATCTACAGTTTTCTTTTCTATTAGGCTATTGTATCATTGGTCTGGCTAGAGAGTCCCAAACATTTGTGAATATAAAAATTACTTGGAGAGATAACACATTTATACAAAGTCCTGGGATTGTCCCCCATGGCTCTGGTGAGGTCTAGGAATCTAATTTTTTTTTAACAATGACTCAGCTGATTCCTATGTAGGTGCTTCAAGGACCAAACTTTGGGAAATGCTCCCCCAGGATCACCAGGTTTGCAGAGCCCATTGCTTAGGGATAAGTTGATCCTGTGCTCTGCTTAATACCAGTTTGGACTTACGTTCAGAGTAGAACTGAAGAACAAAAGAGGGAGGAACAGGAGAGTCTCCCACAGGCCCACGCTGCATCCATCTCTGTACCTGGGCTGGCTGCCCTACAGTGGGAAGCAGGTCTTATTTTTGATTAGTAGAGAGAGACTTAACATCAAGTTCCCAGGGAAACGAAGTTTCCTAACATCTTAGATCTATTCATTCCAGCGGTCAGACTCTCACTCATTTCCAATCAGACAGTCAAGACCATTTAAGGAAATAAATTCACTTGTACCATGTGAATCATTTTTTTAGATTCTGCATGTAAGTGATATCATGTGATATCTGTCTTTCTCTGTCTGAGTTACTTCACTTAGTATGATAATCTCCAGGTCTGTCCATGTTGATGCAAATAGTATTATTTCATTCTTTTTTATGGCTGAGTGGTATTCCATTGTGTATGTATATCACATCTTCTTTATCCATTCATGTGTTGATGTACATTTAGATTGTTTCCATGTCTTGGCTATTGTAAATAGTGCTTCTGTGAACATTTGGGGTGCATGTGTTTTTTTATAATTAAAGTTTTCTCCAGAAACCACCATGAAATTGTAATTTAGCTATATTTTCATTTGAAAAAAATGATCATTTAAGGAGGTAAGATGATCAATCTCCTGACTGTGATCTTCAGTCTCAAATCAGTACCTGCTCCTCTCTATCTGTTTATAACCTGGAAATTCCAGGAAAGCTGGATGCCACTCTTTGTTTAAGGTTACAAGGCACACCAACACACTGAGATATACAGCTCCATTGTCGCTGCTCTCAAGTCCCCTAAAGTTCCACTTTTGATTAGTTTATGGCCCACGGCCCAAGAAGAAACCTGTGATCATTCAGTCAGTTGCCAAATAGCTATATATCAATATTATGTGGCTGAATTTGCTCGCTACCACTCAGACCCTATTTGAGATCAGAATTCCACCTTAGTGCACATGAAAAAGAGACCTGCAAAAGTCAAATTCAAAATTGGTCTTTTGTGAAGGCTTCCTGGTAAAATGGATGAGGGGAACTATTACATTATGTAGAGCATTCCACTTTAAAAAAAAAAAACTATTTTGCCAAACAGTTTAATAAACCTCCCCAGTTTACCTGGTCCACTAAACAAAGCCCTCAAATACTAGTATTTAGGGCAACCAAACCATGTATGAAACTCAAAACTACCCCAATGAAGTGGGGAAGGTCTCTTTTAAGAAGTGGATGTTGGAATTAGTTAAGCTTTCAACCCCTGACTGCCCTTGTGAATTAGCAGGGAAATGTTTCCCTTCCTGCTGCTGGTTAATAAACCACCAGTTCCTATGTGTTGCTTTCCTTTGAAATCTAAAATAAATCAAAATGGGAAATATTTTTTGGCTCCTGAATTGATTAACAGCTTGATCAACATTTACAGAAGGTGTCCGTCAGGACCTATATGAGCAATTTCTTGCAATAATTACTTACAAGTTGTCGTCTATTTGCCTAAAGTGATCCTTTCCCTTCAAGTGCAGTGAGGGAACTGAATGTCAGGGCCATTTCTTTGATGGCCAACAAGGAACCTTGCTCTAAGGGCAGTGGCCTCATGCATTTTAGATGACATTCCTCGGTAATACATCATGTCCGACACTTAACCCTTTTACAACTCAATGAAGATACTGTTTTAATGACAATGGGAGAATCAGATGTGCTCAGGAAAGTAACCAGTCCATGTTAAGGGAAGTTTTAGCCTTCAAGTAGCCTGTTTTTAATGTTTTTCAGAAGCTCACAGCTGAGAGTAGGTACATCTGTCAGTAAGTTGCTCATATTAAAGTTTTCTTGTATTATTTTTACAGAACGTGGGCTATTTCATGCAATGGACTTTGTTTTACACCAAATGTGGGAATAAGAAGCAGAAGTCAAAGAGGCAAAAACAGAAGCTTGGAATAGTAAAGTGTAATAGGAATTTAGAGATGATGGTATCTAATCTCGTCATTTTGCAGATGAAAATGAGGTTCAGAGAGGAATATCACTGCTCTCCAAGTATATCACCCTTTCCAGTGACTATATGTCCTACCTCTGTCTGGAATTTTCATCTCTCTTTCTTCCATTTGACCAGCTTCTACACACTCTAAATGACCAACTCAGTGCTGCAAGACCATATCGTTTTTGTCTTACGATATACCTCTATCATAGTCTAATGAAATTTTATTACATAATTGGCTGCGCCTTTATTTCTTTAGGGACAATGCCTTAATTATCTTTATTCTCCGTTCCAACTACAATCATTGTACAGAGAAGTCACTGGAAAAAAAATCCATCTGAGTGACTTGCTCAAGATCACACAAGTAGCGTAAGAAGAACCACTGATTCATTGTAATTTTTTTTTTAAACTCTATTCAGATAGTACTATTTCTACTCTGTTATATTGACTCAAAGATTGTAGAAGAATCAGATACAATTTTACGCTTCTCTTTTTACCAGGATTCATCTGGAAAAGATGTAAAGTGTTGAAAAGACTCAGGTGCATTTTTTTAAAATGACATTGGATCTCATCTTTATCAAAAAGAAACAAATATAACAGGACCTTAGAATTTAAACAGCACAGGATTAAAATGCTGGTTCTCCCACTAATTGTGAAATTATTCAGCTAATAGGAGATGTCTACCTGAGTTGTTATTTAATCCACCTGGATCTCCTTTTCTTAAAGAGAAATTGTCAAAATTAAATGAGATTTATTAAATCATGTCGGTTTGTAAGGCATGGGAAAACAGCAGGCATTTTATAGAGGTTACTTCTCTTCTGTCTTCCCCTATAATTTGACACTTGATAATTTCCACAGATTTTTTTTTAACATGCATTATCTCACTTGAGTTTTATTATAGCTCTTTGAGGTGAGCAGGAGAGATATTACTCTCTAATTATGGACAAAGAAAATGACATGTTTGAGATATGTTTCTGAGAAAATAAAATCGGGCATTTTTTGCATCTATCACCACAATATCCATCCAGTGCCATGAGTCAATGCTAAATCTTTCCATGTGCTAAAGTGTAGGATAAAAACAAGCTCTCCCTTTCATGGACACCTGAGCTTCCCTAACAAATTCCAAGGCAAACCATGATGAACCATGGCGGGTCTCAGAAATATCCACTATCCAGTCTGACAAGAACTAGTTTAAGTCAGATATCCTATCAATATGATAGGATTATAAGGAAATGCAACTGCAAAATGTAAATCAAAAAGGGGGTGACTGTGTTCATTAATTTGTGAATGAACTCTACAGACATGTCTTTCTTCCCACCACTGAGACACTTCGGGTCACATACGGTGAATATTTTCTCTGGGTGAGTCAGTCTCTTCCTTGTAGCTTCAGTCTTACTGAAGGCTTCAGAAGCACGTGGACAGCTGGTGGCTCCATGAAGGTTTAGCCATCACTGGGATAATATGGAAGACAGCAGTCAGGTTGTTGCAATACCGTGTTGCCCGTGACTCCCTTAAGCAAGGGTCGGAGACCAGGGGATGAATTTACATTCCCCTTTGAACAGATGTGTAGCTAGTAAGTGGCTGCAGTGCTTAAACTGAATTGTCATGAAAAGGGGGATGTGAATACATATATATTTGGCTAAAGCTGGGACAGGACAATGGCTGCGGTTTCATAACCCAGTTGATATGCATTTATATGGAACTCACACAGGAGAGTGGGCTCTGCTTAGTGGGTATGGGTGGACCCCGTTGTCGACACCCTCACTGACTGTGTGCAGCTCATCTCACTTCCAGGCATCCCCCAGGTCCTCCAGATATGGTCAGTAAACACATGAAGGTGATTCTAGAGTTGAACACAATGGTTGCCCTCTGTTGATCACGCAGGATAACATGTGAGGCCCTTGAATCTCCACTCCCTCTGCAGATGTGCTCTTGCACTTTCTTTGGACACTGCCAATTGGAGACGTGGTTTGGTAAAAGCTCTGTTTTCTTTTAAGGCATTACCATGGCTTTTCTCATAACCCCTGGTTAACCTCTCTCCTCCTCAACTTCACCTTTCTTTGAACAACATCCTACAGTTCTTCCTCCCAAGTCCTGGAATAAAATACAATTGACATTGAAGAATATTTAGACGTAGAGTTGGAAAGATGTAACATTTCAAAAGATCCTGGAAATCCTAAAGTCTTCTTAATGTGCTAAGTTTCACAGAAACCAAGTCTTTACCGTTTTTCTTTCATTGCCAAGCTTCCATTTGTTGCCTGTACCCAGATACTTTTGGACGTTTGGAGTCAAGAAGGGAGGGTGGGTATGATAGCGGTGGGTGACCAGGATCTTCTGGTCTTGGGGAACTAGACACCTGATATTTGGAAAGAAATCACAAAAATATACCAGCTTAGAGGCACGATTTTGTCATAGCATTTCTAAACAACCTTTTTATTTTGTGATAGTTTTAGATTTGTAAAAAATTTGTGAAAATATGGTTCATCATGGATTCCCTTGGAATTTGCTGGGGAAGCTCAGGTGTCCATGAAAGAGAGAGCTTGTGTTTTCTTACACTTTAGCACATGGGGAGATTTAGCATTGATTCATGGCACTGGATAGATCCCGTATTGATAGGTGCAAAAAATGCCTGATTTTGTTTTCTGTGAGTTCTATACCGCATACCCAGCTTCCCCTATTATTAACATGGTACATTGCTATAGTGTATTTGTAAAAACTAACATACCACTGTTGATACATTATTACTAAATCAAATTGTAAATTATATTAAATTAACATACATTTAATAATATTAAATAAATGTAATTATTAAAGTCCATACTTTATTCAGATTTCCTCACTTTCTCCCTAATGTATTTCTTCCGTGCCAGTGTCCCATCCGGGATAGCACATTACGTTTAGTAGCCCTGCCTCCTTAGGCTCCTCTTGGCTGGCACGATTTCTCAGATTTTTCCTTGTTTTTGATGACCTTGACCGTTCTGAGGAGTATTCATGTGATAATCCGTAGAATGCCCCCGAGGTGGGGTTTGCCTCATGTTTTTCTCATGGGCTTTGGGGGAAGAGCACGGAGGTAAGTTGACATTTTCATCACCTAATATCAAGGGCAATACCGTCAACCTGACTTACCCCTCTTGATTTTGACCTTGATCACCTCACTGAAGTAGTGTTTGTCAGGTTTTCTGCTGTAAAATACTCTTTTTCACCCTTTCAATTCTCTGCCCTTTAGAAACAAGTCACCCTATCCCATACTTAAGGAAGGGAGAGCTATGTTCCTCTCCTTGAGGGTGAAATATCTGCCTTAGTTTTAAGCACCCATGAAATAGGAAAATAGGAAAAGCAGATGGGGCAGGCTTGAGGGGTCACCGAGAGCTCTGATTTGTTCACTCTGACTTTGTTATTCCCTTAAGAGGCAGTGGTGCTATTCCAGGAATAATGTATGACTAAAGATATAGATATAGGAGTGACAGGTATAGATAGGTGATATTTAGAGTCAGTACTAGGAGTAGGGCAGGAGGTCAGATAAAGAAGTGGGAACTTAGAAGGAGCTTACACTTGTCAGGCTCTGTATGTATGTCTGCCAACTGACCAGTGGCTGCTGAAGCCCAGCAAAGATCAGATTCCACTTGTAGCATGAGATCTTTCCTTTTGAGACCCCAGAGGTAAAAGTGCAGAAACAGCAAACAGGATGTAGGAAACTCTGTTTTTTGTGGGGTTTTTTTTTTTTTCACCTACTAGATCACATGGGGTTAACATGAAGTAGTGGTTTTTTTTGTATTTTGTGTTTTTTTCAAGTTTAAATGTCTCTCTTTCCCCTGTAATCTAGGCTTCTTGAGGGCAGGGTTTGTATCTTCTTAGCCCTAGCTCCTAGCACTGAGCAAAGTGGACACTAAGTAAATATTTGTTTAAAAAAAAAAAAGGAATGATACATAGAGGTTTCTTAATGTTTGCTGGAATTTGTCTTCCAGTGCATAGGTTTTTAGCAGTGAAAAAAAAATCAACGTTGATATCAAATGACATATCTATTATAAAGAGACTCAGAGGTGTAACATGGAGACTAGTCAAAAAGCAAATTGCCTAGAAATGAGACATCATGCCTGTTTCTCTAGATTCCAGCCTCATCGCCTTCTTGGTTTGGGATAATTAGAACTCTTTGATCCTTATTCAGTCTCAGTCCCATCTGAGGCCCTGGGTGAGATGAGTGTGGTCCTCACTGAAGGGAACTGAAGGAGTCAGGGGTCAGATGGGTCAGTTAAGTCACTCTTCCCCTTGGGTACTGGAACTTCTCTGCACTTGAGGCCTGACTTTAACCACCGGACTTCTGCCTGGTTCTTGAAGCCCAAACCTCATCTTATTCTCTGGCTTTGGACACAGGGCCCCTGTTTGTCGAGTACTCGTTATCCAGTATTAAAGTTACTTCAGGATCAGGGCTGCTTCAATCCTGTAAATCTCTAGGACTGGAAACGACACGTTCAAGTCTTGCTGAACAGTAGACCTGAGTCTGTGGCCTCCATGCCTACACTTCACACCTTTGATAGTGACCAGTCATCTATCATATAGGCTGTATCCACACAGACGAACCACTCCACAGTTCCCGGGTAACAGTTTTGGATCTCAGCATGCCAGTTCTAGGTGCTCATTGTCCCTCGTTACAATGCCCCACCTGGATGAGCTCCCTGGGACCCCGAGCCAGGGAAGCCTAGTGTGTCTGCCCCATCATGGAGCTGCATGCACTTTTTGGTCCCTTCTCTCACAGGTCTGCTGTAGCTGCTGCAAACCCCAGGAGCTCGATCCTGGCCCGGACTCAATCTGGTCTTGCCCCATTGGACACACACTCTTTCTTTCCTTTCCGGGCCTCATTTTGCTTATCTCTAAAATGAAGAAGATGGACTGTTTTGTCTTGAGTTTGTCAGCCTTTTACCTTCCTGAACCTGTTTGCTCCAAAGCACTGAAATACTGTTGATTCAGATAAGCCATGTTGACCTTCATTTGATCTTTCTTTGTGTATCAACTGCTTCCTCTACAGACCAGCAGATCCACTGGCATCCTAAGTAGTCAAATTGGAGAAAGTTTCTTCATTTCAAAAACTCATTGGTTTACTGTGCATTCTGATGTCAAACAGGGGTATCTTCTCAAAATAGGTATTTGGCTGCCGAATGGACTTTTTATTTATCATCCCGTTTAAAAGTAGTCTCCTTTCCGCTTCTCCAATGGGAAAATTTTTTTTTCTACTCAAATATAATTTTAATCTTACCGCTAACTTCAAAGGCAGAGTCTTTGTATCCACGAGAAGCCAAACATAGAGGCAAGAGTCTTCACTACAAAGATTTCCCTTCTTTGCAACAGCATGAACTTTTTATATCTGAAGTAATTTAAAGGCCTAAGAGTTGAAGTGGCAACGCAGACAATTCCTTCAGGAGAGTATTGTCAGTCTTGACCCCTCCAAAAATGACTGATCTAAAATGCTCAAAACTGTTCAACTATTAGGGATTCTGCGTTCAAGATTTGGACACCATTAGCATGAACTTCTAGAGAGATGATCGGTTCCCTTCAGGACTGCGTGGATTCTGCTTTCTATTAAGATTGAGTTATGTAAATTATTAAGAGGCTTAAGTAAATGACACGGCAAAAGGAAACTGAACTTGGTAACCTCGTTTCCATGCCCTCATTTCTGACAGGTTGAGCCTGGGGGGACTGTGGGATTGGGAATGGTACAGCAGGGACTTTCCTCTTTTCGTCATTGATTTTTGTTTTATTATTTTGTAAACCACTGTTTCCTTTTCCATGTCCTTTTTGGTTTTCTCTGACTCTTCCTTCTTCCTTTTCTTTATTTGTCCTGTTGGAAGTAAATAAAGATCATCAAACAAGACAGGCAAAAGCTACTGATTCAGAGCCCACTCTAGCAAGGGACTCGGCTACTGCCACTTGTGTTCTGGCAGAAACCGAAGGCAGGCAGAGGAAAGGAAAGTTTTATAGTGGAAAAGAGGGAAGGCTCAGGTGTGCCCTATTGCAGGCTGTTAGTATGGGAAGTGGAGCATCCTATGTGATTGATTGCGGGTGTGTATTTGACGTACTCTGGTTGGTCCTAAGTTGGAATCAAAGACAAAAATTAGGGATGCTGTCAGTTGTTAATCAATTCCTGGCCACTAAGGGACAATTTTCACAGAAGTCATTGTTCACCTTTCTGGATTGTTTCTAGAGATAGCTATCTGATTTCTTACAAGTCTAACTTGTAGCAGGCTGGGTGCCTAGGCTGTTCATTGTAGATAAAGGGGTTGGTTTCCTGAGCAAATTGCTGCAGATTGTGGGTCAGATTACTACTTTTATATATGGTCTGGCCATTGTCCATTTGTATATTGAGTCTCTCACTCCTCTTAACTTTTTCATCTCCTTCTCTCCAAGTCCTTTTCTCATTTTCCCTTATTTCTTTTTAATATTTATGTCTTTTCTCAGAGCTGAATAAAGATTGAAAAAGAGAAATGTGAAATTTGGTCAAGGTTCAATGTGTGAGGAAACATTTTATTCATCCACATCAAGCTCTGAGTGGCTCTTTTCTTAAATAAAGGATGGGAAACCTGTCAATTTTGATTCAGAATGTACAGTAAAGTTTTTTTTTCATGAGCAAATATTAGATGCCATGTTATTACTTGGCTCTGATCAAGTATAACATTGAAATGCTTCTCTGTGTAAGTTTCCCAGAAAATAGAAAGTTAAAATCTGAAAACATTATTCAGTACCTTCTCGAAGTGAGATTGACGTGAACACACTTCAGTTTCTCTACTCTGGACTTGCCAACACATGGAACTATTTTGAGATGAGGCAGCAGGAAAAAAATAACATAGCCTTCAATATGTAACTCCAAAATATTTCATCTTTTTCATTTTAGAAACTATGAATGGATCTTAAATGTGGCCATTTGACCTAACACTGCTTCCTGCTTGAGATGCATTCAAATTTAAGAAAAAAATTAGACTTTAAAGAAAGTAGGTGGTTTGTTGTCTTCTTGGAATATTCCTAACTGGAGCAGTAAACCTAAGTGATTCAGTGAGCATCAGGAGAGAGAAGCTCATTTAAATTAAGAGCTAGAGTTGATATTTTTATAGGACACCTGTTCCTGTGTGCTGAAGATCTGCGATCAAGGTGCTAGGAATATAGACAAGCTTCATATTCACTGCACATTTGCTAAGTTTGTGGACCACACTTTATGATGTGAAATTTATTTTTAATGGAATTCTTTCTCTTTTCTGGATTTTTAAAGCTAATTAGGCATTGATACATTTAGTTGTAAATACCTGCCGCATCTTCTCTGCTCCACTCTCTACCTAGGGTAACACTGGGTCCTTCCAAGAGAAATGAATGTTGTTATGTGTCTCCGAATCCAAAGAGGAGGGGGGTTTGGTTAAGCACCATATCACAACAGCCTTCTACTGAAAAAAATGTGCCCAAGAACAGCCTTTTTGAAGGTGATCCAGCTGTGCAAGCTGAATCATGGCTCACAGCCGTTTTGCTAATGCACTCCAGCCTGAATTTTAAAAGCCTGATGAGTCACCCTATATGGCCAACTGCTTACATTATTAAACAGAACATAAAGGCATTTACATACATTGGCATAATTCATTGCTGGATCAACCAGATTAACTCCTGCTTTTATAACCCTTCAGACTTCACATGGACAAAATAAATGGTCCTTTCACCAGTGGGCAGGCAAATATAGAATTAAAATGTCAGCTCTTCTATTCCATCTTATATTTTGTGTCTATGTTGTACTTCCATGGAAGTTGTTAACCGGTACACATGAAAGGACTAGGTTAAGTTGTCTAATATGCTAAAATGATGCCCATGTGAAGATATAGGACATTCTCCTTGCATGGCTTACCCAGAGAGTATCATGCTGTCAATTTCAGAGAGGCAGAGAGTGGCCTAAATTCTCTCTGGATACTGCATTGAGTCTAGACAATTTCCAACTTTATGAGAATCAGATTTATATGAGGTTTCTTGAAGTCCTTTATAAAGAAATTGCAATGTTACTGTATGTGAAAAGAGGAAGCAACTTTGGCTATGTAGAAACAGTGCTCTTCCTGCGGCCATCCTCTACCGTTATGACCATCACTCATCACTTATGGTACAGGACACTTTTTATCTTCAGAACATTTGAGCCATTTTATCAAATTCTCCACACATCACTAGGAGGCACAACTGCCTATAACATTCTGGAATATCACACCATACTTTTGAAAAGTGTCTGGGGATTTTATTTACTGAGTCATTAATGATACGAACAGGACACCTCTATTTATCAACATCTCTAAAAGAACACAGTCAGTCATTTGTCCAAGACTGGAAAGCATTTGCTTATAATAATCTCCAAGGAAAAGGTGTGACTGTTTCCTGTGTGACACTTATTTTGGTCATGCAATACTTTCTCATTTTGCCTTTCATGTATTTGCTCTGTAACCATATCATGTTATCATGCCGTGTCACCAAAAGTGTAAACATTTTACACTCAGTGTTCATTGGATAATTATCTCATAGGAACAGCACTAGTGAAACAGTGTTAGATAATATTTATGCAGTTTTTGACCGTCTTAAAGTTAAAAGAGTCTTAGAGAATCACCATACCACTTTTGCAGATGCTTGAATGTCTCCAGCCACAGGTAACTCACTAACTTACGCAGTTTGCGGAGATGCCAGTTTCTGAAGCGGTACAGGGGCTAGACTATTAATATATACAAAAGGGCTAGAAATAAGGTTTGGCCTTTGCAAGGTGGAAAGGTGAAAATGAGACTCCCACATAAAATAAAACCCTGTAGAACTGCAGACTTAGCAAACGGGTACGCTAGAACAAATCTAGACACCACAGTAGGAAGAATCACAGAAGTTTATTTGTCTGGGGTCTTCAATTATTTGTTTATTTTATTTTGGCCCAGCTTCTATTCTTGGAAAATGTCCCCCTCACTAAGAATGTATAATGTGCATTTGAGATTTAAATTTATCATACTGAATAGTTCTACAACATCTACCCCCAAGCTAATAAAAAAATAGTCCTTGACCAGTGGCAACTCAGGGGAACTTAGCATAAAACGCAATACCTCTCATACATGTCAAAGGAAGCCATCTAGAAACCACTGCCCCCAAATCTTAATAATTCATTTCACGAATGAAAATATAAAACATATAAGGAAATGATGTACTGTAAGTGAGAGTGAAGGCTTTTGGAATTAAAGAACTTTAAGATCTTTGTTATCTTTTTGGAAGAAAGAGAGGTATACGTTAATTGTTGAATCTGAGAAGTCAAGTACGCCAGCTTTCATGGATTTCGTAATCTAGTAAGTGAGATAATTATATAGGAAGCAAAGAAAAACCCTAGTAATTGCTTATTGTGGTGAATGCTGTAAATGACTTGTGAACATAAAGGAGTGGAGAATCAGAGGGTAGAGCAACCTGGGGGTCACCAAGGAGGACTGCATGGAGGAGGTAATATTTAAGCTAAGACTCAAAGTAACAAAAGGAAATCAGTTCTACAAAGAGTCAAATAGACTGCTCTAAGCAATGAAGAGGAAGAGGAAAAGAAGACTACATCACAAACTGACACAACAGGTGCAGACACAACAGGCCCCTCCACGTTCTGAAACTCCCTGCCAGGGACCGTGGTCCATTTGGCTTTCTTCAGCTTTCCAGGATGTTGCTTCTGCCTACCATCTGCTTAGGCAGAAGGAAGTCGAGATTCTGCAACACTGGCAGTGCCCTGTTCCCCTGGTGCTGCAAAGCCTCTGGTCACTAGCTGACTCCCCATTCCATCCAAATTGAAAAATCGAAGAACAAGAACATTTTCTACTTCATCCAATCTCCAAAACACAAGGCACAAGGGAAACACAAACTACATGAGAGGGAGCGTTTTGATGAAACGCTCGCAGGTGGGGAATAGAATGCTGCAGTTCCAATCCTAATTCTGCCACGCCTCACTTTTTTATGGACTACTGCCTTTACTTGAGAAGTTATTCTTTTCTCCCTTGAAGGATGAAAACCTTAGAGGTGGAAAAGACCTTAGAGATTCTCTTAGCAGGACAACCAGGTATATACCAACTTCCCACCTCCGTATCCAGCGATCCACTATACCTCCCAGCTGTTCCACATAAGACCTGTTGTTGTGTCTTAGCTCCAGGAATTTAAACTAGAATAAATGCTAAGTCATCAGTCTACGTGGATGTGTATTTATATAGTATTTGTAAACATAATCTATATACATTTTAATATATGTATAAAATAGTTGCATAAGTGCTTTGATTTCCTCAGAAGAACAACCATCCAAGGAAACATTAATCTTACATAAGATGAAGCCAAGTGCTTTCAATTTTTCTGCCTCCATGTGTATCCCTACCTCTGCTGATGGCAGAGATGGTTAACTAGTAATTGTTGGGAAATGAGACACATAGAGCATATTCTTTTTCAGATAATGCTGAGCATCTTTCCAGAGAAGAATAAGACTTGACAAGAGGGAAAAGCATGGGAGAGATTTGTTTTTAAGTTTTTAAGACACCAACTGTCAGCCTCAAAGGAAAATAATACGCAAGACAGAAAGAATAATGAATGATGACTTAATCAGGACGTGATTAGAAAGGGCACTGAGAATTTTAACTATGCCAAATATAAAATTTTCTCCTTCCCAGAATCAAGGCATAATCTATGGACAAACATATAAATCCAACAAGAATTCAGATAGACTTCATGCTTATGAGATTTAAAAAAGTTTTTCTACTTTGGTCATAAGTAATTTTAAATAAACATATTTTGATTTCAGTGATATCCTCCCCCCTTATTCGCTGCCTACACAGCTTATTTGATCTGACAGTCCTCATTCTACTGCTCCCAGGATCAACGTCTTCCAAAGTATTTTCTGTGAGTTCCATTAAAATTTCAAAATACATCTCAGAAAAAAAAGATTCCATGTTAAGTTAAATTTGAGAAATGTTGAGTGAAACAAAGCTACAAGTACATCTTCAGGGCTTTGCCAAAATGAGCTGCATTTCCCACATCCATTTGAGCAAAGAACACCTTTATGCATCAGGAGAGATACCAGTGTCCCTCGAAACATAACTTGGGAACAAAAATCCTAGGCACTCTACTCAAGCTGCAGTATCAAAGCACAATTCATAGAATCCTTATGTGAAACAAACAAAAATATTACTTTCATTTATCCTTTCGCACTGCAAACATGCTCCATTGGATATGAGTCTGATATCATTGGCCACTTAGGATGCACATCTTCGTGATCTTGTGACTTTCAGAAGCGAGGAACACTCATTCTTTTTGCCTCCTCATCTACCTCAAAGCTCGTGTTCTATGACATGATTATCTAATCTTGCTTCCCTGTACCCCAGAGCAGACACTGGGGACCTCATCCTCAATATTCTCCCCCTTGCTTTTCTTTCTTCTTTTATATCATGTATCTTTTGCTAGTCGTAAATGACAAATTCATGCTCATTGGGGGAGAATTCACCAGCATGTAAGCACACTAAAATCATCTCATTTGATGTTGTATAAAGTTATCTTAAAATTTATATTTAGGAATAAATGCTTGAGAATAGCCAAAAAAAATCACAAAGCAAAAGAACAAGAGTAAAAGTTGTATAGGAATTTGCCTTGCCAGATATCAGAATATACTAAATATTCACTGTAATATAATCAATGTAATACTATACAGGAATGGACAAATAGATTATTGGAACCAAACAGAAAATCCAAAAATAGATCCAAGAAAATATACTAACTTAGCATGTGACAAGGGGGTATTTAAATTCAGTGGGGAACAATGATTTATCTAAGAAAGGATACATTGGACAATAGCTATACATAAGGAGAAAGTAATATAACATTCCTTTCACACCCCTATACAAAATAAATTACAACTGGATTATACACTTAAATTTATTTATTTTAAGTAAAACAACAAACCCTTAGCAGAAAATGTAGGAAATTACATGTTTAAAATCTAAAATCTACAGAAAACCCAAAACTACTAAGAAATACATATTTGAATATATAGTTATATAAACTTTTATATGAAAAAATACAAAATATTTATCAACAGATATTATCAAGAGATAATCATGATACAAAAACCAGGCAAAGACATCAGAAAAAAAGAAAATTACAGGCCAATATTATTAATGAACACTGATGCAAAAATCCTCAACAAAATATTAGTGAACGGAATCCAACAATACATATCACATACCATGATGAAGCTGGATTCATTCCAGGTCACAGGGATGGTTCAATGTATGCAAATAATTGCTCATTACATAGAGTCTTTTTTTTTTAATTGAAGTGTAGTCAGTTTACAAAGTTGTGTCCATTTCTGGTGTACAGCACAATGCTTCAGTCAAACATGAACATATATACGTTCATTTTCATATTCTTTTTCACCATAAGTTACTAAAAGATACTGAATTTAGTTCCCTGTGCTCTACAGAAGAAACTTGTTGTTTATCTATTTTATATATAGTACTTAGTATCTGCAAATCTCGAACTCCCAATTTATCCCTTTCCATATTCAGCCATAAAAAGTAATAAGGTCCCAATTAATGCTACCACATGGACAAACCTTAAAAATATTATGCTAAGTGAAATAAGCCAGACTAAAAAGGACAAATACTGTATGATTCCACTTATATGAAGTACCTAAAATAGGTAAATTCATGGAGACAGAAAGTAGGTTAGAGGTTAGAGCAGGCAAGGGGGTTGGGGAAATGGGGAATTACTGCTTAAAGTGTATGGGTTTTGTCTGGGGTGATGAAACGTTTTGGAAATTGATAGGAGTGGTGGTTTCACAACATTGTGAATGCAGTGAACGCCACTGAATTGTACACTTTAAATGATTAAAATGGCTTATTTTATAATTATGGGTTACACAAGTTTTATGTATTAGCATACTAATTGTAGTTGCTTAAGACCCTGTCTGACGATTCCAACGTCTCTACCACATTTGAGTCTGGTTTTGATGCTTGCTCTGTGTCTTGAAACTCTGTTTTCTGTGTTTCAGTATGTCTCATCATTTTTTTTTTCTCAATAGCCAGGCCTGATGTCTGGGTAGAAGGAACTATGTGCTACACATCTTCACTTGTAATACATATTACCACGGTTTTAAAAAATAATGATGTGACATACCGAATACCATTGAATTGTATACTTCAGATAGGTGAATTGTACCATATGTGAATTATATCTCAATAAGGCTGTTAAAAAGTAAAAATGGCAAAATTATAGAGATGGGAACAGATTAACGATTATCAGGGGATAGTGACAAGGGGAGGATGACTGTAAAAGGAATGTCACTAAGTGTCCCTTTGTGGCCATGGAATGGCTCTGCATCTTGATGATGATGTTAGTTACACACGTCTGCACATGGAATAAAACTGCACAGAACTACACACACGCGCACACATACAGATTTCCTGGTTTTAACATTTTACTATGTTTACAATAAATGTTACCACTTAGGGAAGCTGGATAAAGAATACATAGGATTGTACTATGTTTACAACTTCTTGTGGGTCTGTCACTCGTTAACTAGGTTTGGGGCTTGGGTGGGAGATAAGGCATTACCTAATCTAAAAAAGAGAGAGAAAAGAAAAAGAAATAAACTAAAATGTAAACTAAAATACACAAAATAAGTGATATAGCAGAAATTTAAAAATAACCATAGATTCAGGAAAGACTCAAATTCTGAGAGCAGTTTTTTCCATCATAGGGAAGTGACTTTTGAATGAGATTGATCACTGGAGCCAGGGGTGTAATTTACTGATTAACATCTCACGTCTACCCTGTCCCTCCATCAGGAGCGTCCCCTTTTATGTACGACCCCATCATTTCTCGCTGCACCTGCACATTGCAGTAGCCTCCAATTCATCCCTCTGATTCCATCTTACGTTTCCCAATCCTTCTTCACACAATAGCCAGAGGAACCTTTTTAAAATGTCAGTCCTATCGGGTCGCTGAAAAAGTCCCTTTCCTATATTAAAATACAAAAAGTGTAATTCTTTGGGGATATCTTCTATTGCCTGCAGTTTACTTTTTCCTAGTAACTTTAAAATTTTTCATTTCTATGTATGTTGTGGAGTCTGTTTCTCTTCCAAACAATTAAGTATTTGTCATAGATTCAGTTCCTAAGTAAGACTTTCTCAACATACTTATTTTATTTTTTATTGAAATATAGTCAGTTATAATGTGTCGCTCTCTGGTGTACAGCAGAATCAGCGTAT
Source organism: Camelus ferus (assembly GCF_009834535.1). Classification (NCBI taxonomy): domain Eukaryota; kingdom Metazoa; phylum Chordata; class Mammalia; order Artiodactyla; family Camelidae; genus Camelus; species Camelus ferus. The sequence continues at coordinate 6,656,461 of NC_045721.1, read as the reverse complement.
TTATTTGTGATGCCAGTTTTATCATTCAACAAATCCAATATGCTCTTGCCATTTTCTGAGTTATTTACTCTGTTAACTTGGTCTCTGTTAATTCATGGGCCATTACCACGTTATTTTCTTATTTTTATTTTACATAATAGTATATTGCAACACCTGGTAATATAAGTCCCTCTCCCTTATGGCTTTTAATATTCAAACTTTTTGAATCTTAATTTTTGGATATTGAATCAAAAATTGTGCAGTATCCTCATTGTATTTTCACAGAATTCGTTATGGATGCTTTCAAGTTCCAAAAAAGACCTTTTGTGATTTTCAGTGCATTTGCATTTAAACATGTAAAGTAAGTTGGCATCCTTAAAATATTCAGTTGTTTTGTCCAAGAATGAAACGAGCCTACAGGATTAATTTCTGATCATTTCAGTATCTGCACTGATGACACTTCCAGTACAAGCACTCTCAGCTGCTTACCCTTTTCTCTTCCAAGGCTCTTATCTTCCTCCTGACCTCATTCACTCACTCCTATAGTCAAGCCCTAGGCCTCCTATGCCGATGATTACATCTCTCCTACATCCTCAATTTCAAGTACCGCCTCCTATCTTCCCAGTTCACTGCCTTTAGAACCCCAACTCCAAAGTCCTTGAATCCTTAGATCCCACAGTTTTTTCATTTTCTTCTCAGGCTCCTTACAACCTTGCTGAATTTCTTGCACATCTTAGATACAATGTTCTCATTATATTAATGGTTATTCTCTTTTATACATACGCTCAGACTCAGTTGCTTTTCTCTCCGTTGATCCTATTCACTTGGAAAACTTTAACCCTGAGTGAATTCAATTCTCTTACAAATCACACCAGCACACATGCAGAAATGTGGCTGGAGAAAAGCATGAACCCTGCAGATTTTCCTCCCTTTAAATTCACGGCCACCACCCTCAAAGGGCCTTTAGTGCCACTGGGAAATCCTACTAGGTTTCCCTATTATGTTCTAGCAAATCACCTAGTGACTATTTCATACATTTGTTACAGTCACTAATCATCTGGCCCTTCCTCCTCATTTTTGACCAATGATTTTACTTTCTTGTCTGTTGAGATAGAAATGAGAACTTTCCCGTGCTCCTATCAGTACAGCTTTCAACGCATCTGCCTTTGTGCCGATACAACCCACTTTCCATTCCCTTTTTAGAGTTCAGCTATTTGTGTGGTTTTCTAAGACCACACAATGGTAATATCAATCTAAATGTAAACTGAATTCCCTTCCCTCTGCCCACCGAAAGACATCGCTCCAGCATATGTCCTATATCTCTTCACATCACAAAATTTCTCCTCTCTCTAGACTCATTCCAGTCAGTATACAAACTTCTCTCATATAAAAAAAAATTACATTCTTTTATAAGATACTGCTATGTGAAGTCCACTTTCCCCAAACACCTCACTTATCAGCTCCTCTTTGTGACAGAAGAGTTGTCTGTACGGATCATCTCCAGTTCTCCTCCCACCCCTTCTGTTTGGAACCACTCCAGTTATGCTTATGTTCCATCAAGAAGATCTCATTGATGTTACTAATGACCTCTGTATTGTCAACTGCATCTGACTCAATGATTACATCCGCCCCCTTTAAAAAAATTCTATTTATTTATTTATTTACTTATTTATTTATTTATAATTTCATTTTTACTGAAGTGTAGTTGATTTGCAATGTTAGTTTCAGGTGTACAGCAAAGCAATTCAGCTATACATATATATGCATATATATATTTTTAGGTTCTTTCCCATTATATGTTATTATGAGAAATTGAATATAGTTCCCTGTGCTGTACAGTAGGTCCTTGTCGTTTATCTATTTCATACATAGTAATGTGTGTCTGTTAATCCTAAACTCCTAATTTATCCCTCCCCTACACCTTCCCCTTTGATTCCTTTTTTTCAGAATGGCTTCCTGGACAACATGATTTCTTCTTTCCTCTCCATTGCTCTTTTTAGCCTCCTTTGCTAGTTTTTTCTGGTCTTCCCCCCAACATCCTAATGTAAGATCATCTTAAGTGTCCATCCTTGGTAGTCTTATCCATCTGTACTCTCAACCTTGGTAATCTCTTCCAGTTCCAGAGAGTTTTATTTGGGTGAAGCATATGAAGCTGCTATTCTTTTCCATCACAACTCATCAAACATTGTCAGTTGTGTATAGTTTAACCTATATTCCATCTATGTGGTGCCCCTCTCAGCTCAGATGCATCCTCTAAATCTTAGTCATTGGAGTCAAGTGCCTGCTAAGCCTGTCCTGAGGTTATCTAATAGATAAAACAACCTTGACTGTTCTAGAACTGACCTCCTTCTCATTTCCACCAAACCTCTCTGTCTTCAGCCTAGCCCATCGAAATTGATGGCAATTCCATGCTTTCATGTGCCCAAACCAAAAGTCTTTGAGCTCTTTGCTCTCTTTCTTTTGCTCCCCAGATCCAGGCTGCCAAAAATCCCATTGGTTCACCCACTTTCTCTTCACGCTTCCCTGCTTTTTCCTTTGGACTCCAAAATGCTGTCCAAAATCTCAGCTACTAATTGTGTTGACAACCAAATTTAAACAGAAACATCACCATATTTACAGCCTTTAAAACCTCTGAGCCAATTCACAACATAGTTTCTTTCATAACCACAGGTTTCCTAAATCAGTTTTACCAGAGATTAAAAAAAAAAATTAGCTGATTTTTTTTCCCCTCTCCTTAAACTTTTTAGCTGACATAGTAAACTGGTAAGAGTCACGTGATGTACTGGAATATGAATCTGCCATCCATCTTGAGACATCCCAATTGAATGTGTCAGCTGAATTCATTTTCAAAAGCCCTGCAGCTCCACAGAAATGCAGCTTTTTTAAGTCACATAAAAATAATAAAAGATTGCAGGTTGGATGTTAACTTTCTAAAACACCACAAGTAATAAAAGGATCCCCTCAACATGAACTTCTCTCTTCCCATCCCTCAGGGTGGCATCCATCACTCTGCAGTGATACCCATTTCACACCTCTTCCATGTCTGTTTCTACAGTAAGCAAAAATATTAATTATAAAGTGATCTCCTGTAGTGTGCCGTCCCACACGCAGACCTCAAAGCTGGCACGGAATGTAGCATTCGAGTGTAACAAGACACTTGCTGTCTTCTACTTGGAGTAACAACATTCTCTCTAGCCACCCAAAAGGAGAGATGTGTAACTAACAAATGCACCTGGCAACAGAAATAAAGTATGAAATCAGATATTGTATCTTAAATGTTCATCAGTTTAGATACAAGAAGTCAGAGTCCATATGCCAAAGGGGCGAAAGAGGCAATGTTCTGATTGTGTGATGATTAATTTTATGTGTGAAATTTGGCTAGGTCATGGCACCCAGATATTTGGACAAACACTAGTCCGGTTGTTGCAGTGAAGGTCTTCTGAGATGAGATTAACACTTAAATCAGGAGATTTTGAGTAAAGCAGACTACCCTCCATAATGTATGTGGGTGGGCCTCATCTAATTAGTTGAGGACCTTAAAAGAAAAATAGACCATTGTCCCCAGGGAAGAGGGAATTCTGCCCTCAGCCTGCCTTCAGCAACCATGTCAACCCTTCCGTGCTGGGTCTCTAGTCTGCTGGCCTGCTCTGAAGATTTTGGATTTGCCAGCCTACACAGTCATGTGAGCCCATTGATTCTGCTTCTCTGCAGAACCCTGACAAGTACACACGATGTTTAGTACCACTAAGGAAAAAAGTTCCAAATTCATAGGAAGTAAAGTTAAAATGTGTTATTGTTCTCCATTCCCCTCTTTTCTTAAAATGAACTAAATTTGGTATCACTAAAACAAAAAGCTTATCTATTAGGTTATTTCTAAGTATCGGTGCTTCTAAGAAGTTTTTAGTACTATCTCCTAATTTTGAACTTATAAAAGAATAGTATATATCACTTTTCATGAAGTTATATTTCATAGATTTAAAAGTTTCTCTCTGCTGGTGTAGGCTATTAAGTATCTGTTTTTTAGAATGGTTATAAAGAATAGAACCCTTGATTGACATTGGAAAACTGTTTTCTTAATCAAAATGTTTGAAGAGCTGGGTTTAAAATTTTTTCTTAAAAGGCTTTTTTTTTTTTTCAGAATAACTTAAGTGAAAAAAAAAAGGTAATCTTATGTCAGCACATGTTTAATATGTTTAAACCCAAGGGATGGGGAGAAGGGAACTGCTTATTTGGGTGAAGCACAGTATTTTTACCATCAGGGGATCAAATTTAGCCATCCCCTGCTTTGCCCTTGGCCAAACAAAAAAAATTTTTAAAACAATAAGAATGTTTTAAAGTTTTTTGAGTCACAGTTTAACACAAGGCACAAGCCATCAGTAGTACTGCATGGTGATTGCAAACGTGTCTGAGTTTAAAGCCTCATTGTACCATTTCATAACCATGTAATGTGGGGCCAGTTTTCATCTCTCTGGGCCTCTGCTTCTTATCCACAAAGAAAGAAAATAATTGTATCTTTCTTTATGTTACTGTGCCACTTAAATGGATTTAATGCATGTAAAGCCCTTAGGATGTAAGAAACTCTCAATCCATTTGGTCTTTATATGTAATTAGAGAGGTTCTAGCTTCTATTTCTGATGTGCGTCTACTCATAAAATTAGCTGAGATTAAGAGCCACATCTGAGTTCAGTATAACAGCAGGAACTAGTGCGACTAATTATTTGGTTTCAAAAGTTTTGTTCACTGCATATATTTGGGCATTTCGGCTAGTGGAAACATGCGCCCTGTGCACCCATGCAATGGACTTATCTGTCTTACTACCTTCCCTGTGGATGCAGCCCTTTGATGGGTGGCCTCAGATTTCAGATGATGATGGCAACATTCAGCTCATTTAGATGCAGGAGGTCCTTCTGACAAGTTTTCTGAAAACCATGCTCCCAGGCTTAAGTCTAAGTAATTTATCTTCAAATTCATTGTGGAACAATTTTCCAGGGAATCCTTGCATATTTTTATTTGATCTTCCACCTCCAGTCCCTCTCCCTTGTCACATTCCTGATGGGTTGCATTCTTTCTTTGCGTTTAGGTTACATCTGGTTTTCTGGTTTATTCCATGACATCCAGATGCCCAACTGTGCAGAAGAATGGGCATTAATGCTTCACTGTCATTTTACTTTGACATATCTTTTATTTTTCATTTTGTTCTGCTGTTGTTCCTTTTGTCTAGGGACAGGAGATAGAACTAAAAACCACATTCAGATACCATAATATGAGTATATAAAACAAAATATCCATTAAACAATTCGCTCTTAAATAAATTAATTGGATCTCAGATTTTTTTTTAGTCTGTATTTTCTCCATTGTCTTTTTAATTCATAAAATTAAACTAAATTCAAATCTTCTCCAAGAGGAAAAAAATTCTTCCACAAAGGAAAAATAAATCTTCACCTTTGCCCCAGCTATATCACTTTTACGTAAGGTAGTTGCCATGAGGACATGTTAAAAATCACATCTAAAATTGTATGTATGCAGATGTTCCGCAAATACTGGTTTTAGAGAAATCCCCCTTTTTTTCCCTGAAGATCTGGAACACCAGGCATGTTCCATCTTGATTTAATGGAACAGTCTAAACCTTGCTAAAATGATAACCTTCATGATTGATTACATCGCTGATCAAACCAAAGCTATTCTGGCATTAACATCTGTTAATCAACCAGATGTCCTCTCTGGGCTCAGTGACTGGAGAAGACTCTTTCCCTGCTGGTGACGGACTCATGGGGAAGTGCTTTTTGCAAGGAACTCTTCTCCATACTGAAGGAGTAACAATATAAATTCTAAAAATGCAAAAAATACATGATGAATCTCTTTTGATTTGTACTTGGTACACTGGAGTTGTAGGCAATCTGTGATCTTCTTTGGGTTAATAAGTATGACTCACTTTCTGACATCAATTCCAGTCTTATTTTAAGGGAGTGTATTTTGACTCCCTTTCAGTGAAACATCTGCAACCCATAAAAAAATAAGCTACTTGTAAATCAAAGATTTTTTTTTACCTATTTTATATCTCAATCTCTTACTAACCCTTAGCTTGTCCACGTAAAACGTCAATATGGGAATTTACCTACTAGCAGTAATGCCAGATCAGTCTGTTTAGTTACATCTACGCAGAATTTTTTTTAAATTGCTTTCATCAACTTAGCCTTATTGCCTTAACTTAGAAATGAAAAGAAAAAGAGAAAATGAGAAAGGAAGGAAGGAGAGAGGGAAAGAAGAAAAAGAAAGATTATAATCTTTCATTTATCTTATTCTCTAAAGATGTGTTAAATTGATGCAGGGCCCAAAGTTATCTCTAGGAAGTATGAAGTCAGAGGAAGATTTTAATTTTTTGATCTTCTCTTAAATTTCATTCCATCCCTAACATTTATATAAATTCTGCATTAAATAAACCCAAAGAGCATTAGAAGTTATAACTTGGAGAACATTTAGCCTTAGAGATCAAAAGGGAAAAGGCTAACAATAAATAAAGGGCAAAGGACCAATATCGGAGCTCGGCCTTCAGGTTACGGGAAAGCTAAGGAAATATTTGCAGTTTTGAGCCCTGGTTTGTTTTAGCTGCAGTTCATAGAGAAGCCTTGGCTCTCTCCTCTGCCCTCCACTTCCTTGCCCATTACCTGCACCTAATCCCTGGCCAGGTAGCCTGGCCATTGCAAGGGAAAAGCAGGACTGATGGCACTTACCCAAAGAAGATGCTGTTAATTATCACCCAGAGCTGCACGATGCCCTTCCAGTCACAACACTTTTTTCATTAAATCATGTCATTTTCATCCTCACAACAAACCTGTAAGGTGAGCTATAGCATTGATGTCAGAGCCCAGGGGACTAAGGCTCAGAAGAGTCCAGTGAAGACCCAGTGCTTACACATTTCATGGAGGAGCTGGAATTCTAACCTGGTCTTCAAATCTCCAGTTCAGGAGTTCCTTCTCTGTCTCCAGAGTAAAGGATGTGGCTCACTAAAATGACAGTGAAAGGTCAGGAGGGATCAGGGCTGAATAAACTGCCATTTCTCCTTCCCCCATATCACAAATTCTCCCAGGGTAACGTACACAGACCCACAGGTACACACTCAAACATACTCACAAATCCAAGATGCTGGATCTCAAAGGGGAGGGGGGAGGACATCTCCAGAGACAGCTGCCTGGCCATGTGACGATTGTTTGTCTCTTGTATCCATGGAGAATGAGGGAACATTGATGAATTTATGGCCACAAACAACCGTCCCAAAAACCATTCCTATTTGTGAGTGATCCTTGCCAGGTGGGACAATTACTGACCGTTCCTGAAGCCACGCACAGCATTGAGCTGTACACCTCTGTCTCACCTTAGGAAAATCACAATGAGAATTAGTAACAGCTTTCCTGACAGCGGGGGTTGGGGCGAAGGGACTCTGATTTCACGGCAGGGAGTTGGCAGGCTGTTACCGCTTCTGAGCTTCTTGGGCGTTATGCGAGTGACACAATATTCCAGAGCCAGGAAAAGGTGGCTTTTCAGGTGGAGTACCTGGAGAGAAATCCCTTGCTTTCTCAGCAGAGTCAGTTTCCAGCTGCAGCCAAACGCAACCGGGAACATTGCTCTTCCTGTTTTTCACAAGCTGACCACAGACTCAGCTGATATAAAGGGGAAAGGAGCTCCATGCCCTCATCTGGCCCATCAAACAGCTGAGTAGTGCGAAGAATTGCTTCTAGTTCACAGTCCGGCCCCTCTTCATCTTTCTACCTTCTGTCCATCATGGGTAAGAACTCTTCAGCCAAGTTGCCATGTGAAAAAGAAACCATTATTCTAACTCCCTGAAAACTTAAGAAGGAACAGTTCTGGGTGGATCCTACAGAAATTTCAAGCTCAATTTCACGCTGAGCTGAGAAGCTCAGCTGATTGTTGACACGCGATTCAGCCTACTCTTAGTCTCAGTCCCTTCAAGATGTCTCCTTTTTCTGGCCTTTTCTTTAAATCTCCCAACATGTGGTCACTAGTAGGCTCCATAACCCTGTGATTATAAAGCGTGTCGGCTTGGGATGTGAGTTAGTGTTTGAATACCAGCTCTAACAACTCTTAGCCTCATGTTTTCCATGTTTAGCAGGGATCACAGTAACTTTTAGAGTGATTGTGAAGATTATAAAAGTAACATATGTACATCGTTTATCATGGTCCCTAGCACTTAAGTGTTTAGTAAGTAGTAACTATACAGATAGCATAGGACTATATGTATACCACAAAGAAAATTAAATAATATATCTCATAGACCTAATAAAATAAAGGAAAAAACTCTAAAAAAGATTGTCACAACTGAACTCCAATTCTTTTTTAAAGGTCCTTCTGAAAAACTTTAATGATTTTAGAAATACTGATTATAGCTAAACAGTTATAACACTATATTCCTAGTCCTACTTATATCTCTTCAGTCTGCTCAGTCCTCATCCCCAACTCCGACGTTAACTCTACTAATTGAACGTGTTAATGCTATTGGCTCAGAGGAACAAGATAGCAGCCAATGAGGACACAGAAGGCAAGACTCTTTTCATATTATCCTTTGTAATTTAAAGAATTTGAATGTCTCGTATACTCAATGGGCAATTCAGAGCAGTGTCAGGTTGATTTCCCAAAGGGTGGAATTCAATGTTATAATCATCACACACACATGGAATACAGCTTCACATATTTGAAAAAGAGAGCAAAGCTAGAATGTATTCCTTGTTTGAAGTTAATTAAAGTGGTAGTGAAACAGCCCATAAAACACTGTCTGCAGCCAGCTAATTCTACTAGAGTGAGGATGTTGATTTATCTTGCTTCCGGTGCATATATATTTTTTCAGTTCTCCTGCTCAAATAAACAAGAGTGCCTTTTTTGCGTGAAAAATTACCAGCGATGCTTAAAAGTGGATATTTCAAGTGCTTTCTGCTGGTCTTTTTCAGGGTACCCATTTGAGGTTACAGAAAAAAGGAACAACACTTTTTCCCCGTTTTATTTCCTCTCTGTATTTTAGTGAAGTTTGATCTTTAAATGCTCACACAATCTTTAGAGAACAAGATCACTCTCCATTGGTTTAAGGCCACTGAGGATACAAACTAGACACAAGTTAGGCATTTAGACAAGATAAATAGAGAAAGGAGACTTTCCCCTATTTATCTACTTCTCTTTTCCTCCCTGCACCAAGAACAGAGTCTGGATAGGTTGTAAGCCCTTGTGAATGTTGGTTGAATCAATAAATTACCTTTCTTGTGTCCTAACCTGTTTGTTCATGCCCACGTGTGTTCTGCCTCATATAAAGTTCCACGTTGTTGCTTACGCCTCTCATTTAATTTTAATATGCACACACCTCTGTCTCCTTGCTGGACTTTAAACTCTTTAAGCATAAAAATATTCCCTAGAAATAGTGGTCTGTTTCATAGATTAGTCTAGTAACAACTCAAATTTTGTTTTTATTTGTTTTAATCCTTAGAACACACAGTGAAATAGTCGTGCTTGTTGTGTGTCATTTGGGGAAGGGGGTGCATTTCTTTGGCTTCGTTAGGTTAATTTAACTCTGTATGTTCACCTTTGCTCTCCTGTACTTTTGTGATGGTGATTAAGGCACTTAATTCCAGCAAGGCTCACTTGGCCTATTTTAATTGAACAGGAAAGGAACTGTTTGGTGGGGTGATATTAAAGGGAATTATCTTGCGACTCATACGATTTTGCTCAGGACATACATGGCTCCAGAATGACAAGAAGACAGGGACCAGATTTACTCTGTGTTCATAACAATGGAGTTTAAATGTCAAGTCTGATTTTAACTCACAGTTTTGACCCTTTTGTGCCCTAGTACGGCCAGCTACCATTTCACCCAGTTCATCGTTTGTGTTTACTATACACACACCGTCTGGAAGGAATCTGCTTCTTTCATGGCTGTGTACTCACCTCAGATTCTCAGATCCGTATATGATTTCAATGAGGAGGAACTGAAATCAAATGAGGACCCGTAGCTGGATCCTTGAGGCTATTTAGTTAACATAAATAAATGATCACAGGAGTCATGGTTGTATGGCAGCAATAAACCTCTTCCAGTCTAGGGTGTGAAAGCACATAAAAGAGAAGAAATGATCTGTCTGCTCCTTACCTTCAACCCTGACTGTATCCTGCTTAAAACACCAAAATGACCCCTCTGTGTCTCTTCACCTCTCATTTTGAATTTGGAGATGACGGGAGGAGAGAAAGTGGTCAATCAGAAGCAGAGGGTATAATTAAAATTATCCATAAGAAAAGTAGGACACAGTGTTCTTTCATTTCTAAGTATCTTTCTTTCTCGTCTCTCCATAAGAACACACACACAAAAATTTTTACAAATGACTCCAATCACATTTCGAATGAAACGTTAAGGAAATATTGGTATTCAATGTTGTTCTGAATTTTCTGCAAAGGAGCTCTCTTCCAACATCAAGGCTGCCATAATGCTGTGCCATGCATCCACCAAAGGAACACTGTATCCGCTGGGCATCACCTGCCTAGGATGCAGAGGTTGGGCAGTCTTCTATCTTAAATGTCAGCGTACAACCTGCTCTCCTCGGCCTCTGAAACCCCTAAGCCAGAAAGTCTGCCTATGGAATGGAATTTCTTAATCGAATTAATGTTCAAAGCTCATTGCCTCTAAGGAGCTCCGAACTTCCTGCCCACCTCCCCACCACCAGACAGATGGAAAAAGGAGAGAGAGCTACTGCAGCGGCTTCCAAGGGATGAAAATCTTCGTTAATATTTGTCAGTAAAGCGAAGCTTGAAATCCTCAGACAGCATTTCTCTTCATTGAGTCTGCAAATCCCCTCCCTCCCTCCCTCTCCTTTTATGTGTAACAGAGTTAATTCCCAGAGCCAGCACTAAACTAACACGCGATGACAGCTTCTCCCTCAGCTCAGTTTGGGGGACATGCAGCATCAGGTTCCAAATGAAGTTCCCGTGTCCTGTTGCCTTTCTGTTTCGTAGCAGTGAGGAGCCATGCAGGCCAAGTTTAATGAAATCTGCCTTGAAGTCGATTTGCATTGGTCCGTCCCCTGCCCTTCGTTACCGATAGGTGGCGCTGCTGCAAAGCAGATCAATATGCAGGGAGCGCCTACAGACCGTGTTCAACAGATTGCGGTGGAGACGCGTTTGCAGCCTCGCATGTGCACCCTGGCGGACTCTGAAAAACAGCAGAGGGGCCAGTCCTCATGCTCTCACCAAAAATGGTATTTACTGATCATTCAGCAGGTGATTCATCCACAGATTAAAACAGCATATTCGCACAGGACCCAAACGTTGACCTATATTTAAATAAATCTAGGCTTTTCTTTAATCATTTTCAGATTCTTTTCCTTAAAGGAGCTTAACTCTAGTTTACCTCATTAAAATATTTTTAAAATATTCATTACCTTTCAATTCTCTCTGCAAGTCCCGAGAGTATTGTTGTTGTCTGTTTCAATATTTCAATATATGAGAACCAAGACTTCATTTGCCCCTTACCTCCCCTTAACCTGGCACTGTCTTTCTTGGCTTTGAGAGAAATACTATATAACGATGACCTGAGCCACGGAAAAGAACGGAAGCTCTGACTTTAGAAATCTGTCCATCAGAGAAAAGGAAAAAAATAAAAACCGTATCAAGAAGATATATATCTGTATACATACAGACATACATTGAGAGATATATAAATACATGCACATATATGTATTATATATGTATTTATCTTCCCTACAGAATTCATTTATGTTTTATTCATTAATGCCTTTTTATAGCTTGACAGAGAAAATGTAGTTATTTTATTGAAATGATGTGCATGAAGATAAAGTGAGGTTAAAACAACAGCAACAAGTTGAAAATCACTCCCATCCATCTGAAATGAGTTGCTGATGGAAGCTGCGAGGAAATAAATGCCAAATGAGGCCAAATAGTCCTGCCCAATCTGTGCATGTTCATCTTCCCTCCACGACCCTGGGGATCACTAGCCAGTAAGTGACTTTGGAGTTCAGCTCCCTGGAATTATGATCCCACAGAGAATGTGTATGGAACTGTACAAACTCTTCCAAATTCACAAGACATCTCTGAGTTTTTTGCTTCATAGGAAAATGACTGTAAGCCTTCCACAATTGGTTCTGAGTATGTTGGTTCATAATTCTGGCAAGACATCAACTTCCAGTGACACCCAACACAACTTCCCCCTAAATGATTCCCTTCCCCCCAAATGATTCCCTTCCCCAAGAAGCTGCTAAACTGAACAGTCTCCAGAAGCCAGCTCCATGCTTCCCACATGACCGAGAACAGGCAAATGTTAATCTCCTAAGCTTGGAAGAACTGGGTAGGACAATAGCAATCAGGGTGCAGAGCTCAGATGGAACTCAGTTGGTCTTAACTCCAGTTTTATCACCAGCGAAGCTCATTTATTCCAGTCAAGCTCAGCCTTTCTAAGGAGGGCCAACTCCCCAGACACACATTTATCACACTCAGTTCAGTGGTCAGTGCATCTCGAACCTAAGCTGGGCACCATCATAAGTTCCTGGACATTCTTAAGTTATTCTATTGGCCAAAGTTCCATGACTTATATTTTAAAATATCTAGTTTCAGGAAGTCTGTCTCTTCCTATGTTAGGTAAATAATGCCTTTATACAAAAGAGAGATTTGGTGGTATCGGGAAACTGCTCTGACACCTTCCCCTCCATCCAAATGGAAAATTCTCGAACCATAAATCTGGTATTATGAAAATCAATTCCTAAACCTCCTACATCTAAACATTAAGTTCTTCCCAATTTGCATGCACAATACCGTATGTCTCTCTGAAGAGAGACATCTTTTAAACTAATTCATAGTTTTCATTTTAAAAATATTGTGTCTTCCATTTCTAAAGACAGAAACACTCATAACCCAGATTTGTCCTTAAAAGTACAAACGTTGTTTAAGTCACCTATCACTCAATGCAGGTTGTATCTTACATAGCTATTAAGAAATTCCCTCTATTTCTGACCTCTCTCCCCCTCTGCTCCCCTGCACTTTATTCTCTGAACTACATGAAAAAATAAACAAATAAACAAAAAACAGATGCTCGAGCCCACTTCAAGAGATCTTTGTTCACTTGCTATGCAAATAAGAGATTTTAGAACCAGAGATCCACTGAAAGACTGTAGTTTATTGAATTTTCTTTGAACAGCACATTTCCAAAGCATCCTGTCAGAACACCCATGACACATTCATTGGTCTCAATGAATTTATATTAAGTTCTTAGTCAGTGGAGCAAATGAAATTTTAAGGCTGTAATCCTTCAAAGTGGTTCATCTCAATCACAGAACAATAATCTTAATAGTATTCATCACTCTCTAAAATATCCTATTTCTTCATATACACATTAATTTTTTTCTCTTCCGATTGAATGAAATCTTTTTTTAAAATACACTGGAATACTGCTTGATACATATGGACTCAATGTGATGAATAATGTCTCACATATTCTGGTGTTAGAGAGAGGTGGAAATAATATAAGAAGTTAATTCACCTTCATTCATTGTTGGTAGGAATACAAAATGGTTCAGCCACTTTTGAAACCAGTTTGTTGGTTTCTTATGAAATTAAACATACCTTTACTATATGACCCAGAATCTGCAGTACCCAGCAACACCATTTCTAGTTTTAACTTAAGTGAATTGAAAACTTAAATTCACCCAAAAAAAAAAAAAAGATTTACAAATGTTTACAGCCAGTTTGTTCAATAATTGCTAAAAACTGGAAACAAACAAAATGTCCTTCAACAGAAAAATGGATAAGTGAACTGTGGTACATCCATACAATGGAATATTATGCAACAATAAAAAAGGAAAGAGCTGTTGAGGAAACATTCATTTTTGCTAAGTGTAGGAAACCAGACCCAGGGAATGCAGATGCTGTGGTTCATTTATGTGACATTCTTGAGAAGACAAAACTGTAAGGGTGGAAAAACAGAGAGGTATTTGTGTGAGGGATTGGAGGAGGGGGAGTGATGGGCTCAGGGTGGGCACACCAGGGAATCTGTACGGTGATAGAATGGTTCAGTATGGCACTGTGGAGGTGTACACATGACTGTACCTTTGTCAGAGCCCACAAACTATACACCACAAGGAGTGAACTGTATTACATGCAAATTAAAACAAACAAACAAACAGAAAATGTTGGAGGATCCCAGATAAAGTGCAGACTCTGACAAATGAATCTAACTATACTACAAATATGGGAGAAAATCTCACTGAAGACAGTGGGGCAAAAAAAATGAGCTGACCTAAGTCAATGTGGTAAACAATGGTTTGACTAGAAAATGTAAGATGAAAGACAAAAAAAAAAAAAAAGCAAAAACAACCCACTCTATCTAAACATTGTACTGTAGTTGGTAAGTTTGTTTTCCAGGGATGCAGGTTAACAGTTCTGAAGCTACTTTATGTCAACACTAGAGTTTAACAAATCAGTAAGTAGACTGTTAACAAGGGGAGCCAAGTTTTTCACTGCCAAAGAAAGAAGGGACAAAATCAAATGAAAGGTGGATTTGAGTAAGAGCTGTAGTATGTGAGAGAGAGAAGAGATGGGACATACTGAAATGCAGAATAAATCTGCACATGCATGTGTATGCATGACTGGGACATTGTGCTGCACACCAGAGGTTGACACATTGTAGCTGACTGTACTCCAATTTAAAAAAAAGGATGAATATGTACACAGGATACATGGGATAATGTCCACACATATATATTTCCTAGTTCTGTACAGTGAGAGGGCCTAAGACAGTGACAGGTCAGTAGCAGCAAGCACAAGAAGTGCCCAGATCTTGGTTTCTAAGTGCAACTCATGGATACTAGGAACCAGGACCCCTTGAAGAAACAGTTGATTCAGGGGTCCAGATGATAGAAAATGATTCTGGGGCTTCTTAAAGTGCCAGAAATTAAAGAAGTGTCCCCTCCCCGAAACAGAGGCATGTCAAAAAGACACAAGAGCTTCCAAAGGTCAACACTGGAACAAAATAAATAGAATATTTGATTTTAGCACACATAATAATGATTTTAACAGTCCATGACATGCTGATATAAACACATGACTGAGTAAATGGAGAAATGGAAAAATATTCCCTACAGAAGAATTGTGAAAAAAAATATAGAAGGATGATGGAAATAGAAGAGCAACATTGGACCACCATAGTAGTAATCGATTCTTGCAGAATCCACTGATAGATGCTAAAATTAGTGAGCAAAATGTGAAGGAGAAATAGGATAAATGGATAGCCTCAAAGCATCTCTTCCATAACTTATTAATTGCCATCATGGTTTTTAATATATTCCCAGAAAGTCTTTGGTACTTCTCCCTACAGGAGGTGGACCTTAATTCTCCTTCCCTGTGATGTGGAGTGGACTTAATGACTCATTTGTAATGAATAGAATATGGAAAAGAAAGCAAGCAAGCAAGCAAGCAAGCTTAGAAAACTCTGGCAGACAATAGCTTAATAAAGTGTTTGAGGCTAACATCACCAGTAATAAGTCACAAAGATGTCACGTACCCTCTGGTATAATGTGATGATAAAGGTACTTCATTTCTTTAGAATTTTTCCTCAAAATTTATAACCTCTATCTAATGATGAGAAAACCCAAGGCAAACACAAATGGAGGTACATTCTGCAGAATACTTGTCCAGTATCTTCAAAAGTGCCAAGGTTACACACCAAAAAAAAAAAAAAAAAAAAAGCATGAATGAGAGAGAGAGAAACAGATCAGTGGAGACTAAGGTGATGTGATGACTACATTCAATGTGAAATCCTGGGTTGGATCCTGGAACAGGAAAACGTCGTATTTTCGTGTTTGAAAACTGGAGAAATCCAAATAAACTGTGCAGTTTAGCTAATAGTAGTATTGAACCAATATGAACTTCTTAGCTTGGATCAACATGCCATGATTATATAAGATGTTAATGTAAGGGGAAACTGGATTGAGAGTATACTGTCTTTACAACACTTCTGGAAATCTGAAAGCATTTCAAAGTTAAACCTTTACAAGAAACCAAGTTAGTGATATAATATACATCAAATGGGTATTAAAGACGATAAATGATAAAGGATACTGTGAGTATGGACCTTACCAACAAGGGAGCAGATCAGAAATTGGGTGTTGGAAGGGTGATTAAGGTTTCTGCGATCCAGAAAATGAGAGGAAGGTGCGGCACGAACAGAGTTGCAGCAGCAGAAGGGTACAGCTGGTTAAGGAAGTCGTGAGTGAACCAGTCCATCTTAATTTTCGGCTGCAGAATGATGGAAGACAGAGTTAGTAGGTTTCTCTTATTGTATAAATAATGGCTTTGCAATGTAGGCATGTGATTTAATTAGGAGCAACATTCATTTTTTTCTTTTTCTTTTCTTCTTTTTGGTTTTGCTTTTTAATTGAAGTATAGTTGATTTACAATGTCATGTTCGTTTAACATTTATTTTTCTAAATGAAAACATCTTCATCTTTATTCCTAGATAAAAGGGTGAGTTTCTTACTATCACACCCAGACATTATCTCATCAACTTGCATAACGAATAAAAATGTGTTTGTGATGATTTGGTTTGGGGCATTTTTGCAGCTATCATTGATTCTATTCCTGGCCCAAACTGTTGATAAAACATTTATTTAAGTCTGTGTCCTGGAGGGAGTTTAGGTGGAGAAATTAAGATCATGGCATCTGAATGAACTCTTATTTATGAGCTAGAACACTGAGAAATGATGTAGTCTTCCCGAATCACTGTTTTTCTTTCACAATTGTCAGTCAAAGAACTTCCCAAGTGCTCCAGAGTAACTATCCTCAGTTATTGGCTATTTCCCCTCACAGGGTGGTTCTTACCCAGAAGTCCTGTTATTGTTGTGCTTGGGGGATGTGAGCCATCTTTACTGGAGATGCCTTTCTGTATGATTGAACATTTATTTTAGTTGAAGAGTCTGCCTGGAATGACTTTGGCATTGTGTTTTATTACAATCCCTATAACCCCCAGCTAGAAACCTTCCTAGGGCACTCAAGAGCCCTCTGTGGTCTTCTTTGGTGTGGAACATCTTTTCCGCTTCAACATTTTAGGGGAGAAATACAAAGCGAAGTCCTCCAGGGGGTTAGCATGCTACTTAGTTGAAGCTGGACTATTCATAGGGACTGCAGATGAAGCATTGAAGCTAATTCCCTTCACTGTCTTTGTTTCCTTGACAAGCATTAAATGATGCTGCTGGCAGTGTGTTTCCAAGCATCAGTCCCACCATGCAAATGCAAACACACATTGACTTCCTCATTGCAACCAGCCCTTACACACACACACACCCCACAGGCACACACATGCTTTGCTTTCATTGCAGAGAATCAAGAAATAATTGTCTGCCTTTAGAGAGGAAACTTCTTTTTTTCCTGCTGGGAACGAAAAGTGTAAAAATGTGCCCATGAAACCGCTGTCTCCTAGGAATTCAGTGCTCCTCAATCCAAGATATCACTAGTAACAAATTAGTGAACTGGGGAAGGGTGGGAGTTTGCATGGCTGGAGGTGTCTCCATCCAATTCTATGCTAAAATCTGGACAGCAGGTGAAAATGTAACCCAGGAGAATGAGCATATATTTTGCACCCCTCCACAACGTGATCAAACATGGATAACTCTTAATAATTCTACTTTTGTTCTGAAAATTAATTATGGGCTTGTCTAGAGAGCACTGAGGATTAGCTCCTGCCTGACAAGAGTGTCTTACTGTAGAGGTTGGCAGGAAAGCATTTCCTAGGATATGGACTTAATTAAACTGAAAATACAGAACGTTAAGGTTAAAACCTTAGACTCAGTGTGGTTTGATCCAGCAAGGGAAGAAAAAAAAGGAGGGGGACTTTAATTCAAGCAGAAAATGATTGTACATAAGAATGTGAATTTGCTGGTAATGATGGATCCCAGCCAGAGTCCCAGAGGCCAAGAAAAAGCCCAGGTAATTGTAACCAAGAGCTCTTGTCACGTCTTCCCTACCTGCCTGGTCCCTTGGCCCTGCCAGGAGGTGCTCCATCGTCTTTCCAGAACAGCACAATGCCTCATCCAGACTCGGGTATCACTGTAGAAATTCAAACAAAGGCTTCTTTTCAGATGTGGTTTTCATCCTAAGGGACTCCCCATATTCTGAAAGGGGATAAAGCTCTGTGCCCCAGTCCCCGTCTTTCCTGGCTCTGCCCTGCTGATGAATTTGCGCAATTCCGTTAGCTTGCCCCATGCACCCAAATCGTCTCTCCTTGGCGCACACACACACACAAAACCCACTGGAAATGAATCCCTAAGAAAACTGAGACACAGCCCTCTTTTGGATGCGTGGTGCCAAACAGGAGTGAAAACTGTCTGCCCCTACTCATGAATTCTGTTTCATTACAACAAGAAAGCACACTCACTCCTGCCTCCCTAGCGCATGCTCTCCCACACATCCACGCACAGAAATGTTCTTATTTGCAGCGCAAGATTGAGAGGAGGATGCACGCCTTAGGAAAGTTGCAGTCATTAGCTGCATCTAGCAGGCAGCGGAAACTCTGGAAAAGCTTAGGCTGGAAGAACCATCAGAGTGATCAGCATGAAGGGTGGTATCAGTCCCCAAGAGAGAAAAAGAGAGAGCACTGACCGCGGAGAGTCCACGTGCACACAGTCACATCACCAGCTCAACTTGTCACCGGGTGTCCGGACGTGCTAGCATGACATTAGATAAATAGATACGTGGGGTGAGAAATCTCTGCACCTGGCAGAGAGGGATGGGGCCACAGGTCTGGATCCCCAGCCTTCTTGACTAAGAAATCACTCTCTGGCATCCAAAAAAAAAAAGGTCAAAGTTGAAGTCTGATAAGGTTAAGGGGTTTGATGCTGTCTGAAGGAAAATAAAACAATAGTCAAACAAAAAATGTTTAATCGGAAAACAATACCCTGGTCTCTTTCACACCTCAGATGAGAAACTCAAAAATCAATTTACAAAGAAAGTTCTTGATTTTCTTGTGAATTAGGAACTCTGCAAGATGTAAAATTCCCTTCTTTGACTTCAATTTTTGCCGCCGACCTGAGAAGCCGCTCAGCTGGTGTTCTCGAAAGCTCCCTCTGTCAAGTTGCGGGTATATGCTGTCTGATTTTTACATTTTTTTTCCAAAATGATCCTTTTCCTATCTCGTGCATACCCCTTCCATTTTCTCCTCCTGGTTGCTTCAGCAAATACAAGCAAGACGCTGCATTCAAGTGCATTTTGTCATCTCTTCTCTCTCTCTCTCTCTCTCTCTCTCTCAGCATCATGACCAAATCTAACCTGAACAATTTTGGATACCACTTAATGAAATCATTTTCTTTGCTTAGGAAAAAAAGGAGTAGCAAGCTTTGAAATGTGATGATTCTGTGAGCTCAATAAACTACCCTCTAAATAATCAGTAATTACCTTGTTTTAACCTTTGGTTCTATCTTGGGCTATAGCTAGAGGATTGAAAACGTCAGAGGAATGAGGGTTCTCACTTTCCATAAAGCAATTTTCTCTGAAATATGTCTTTCAGTGGGCACCCTCTCATCCTTTTCTGCTTTGTTTTCTTTACTTGGGTAATTTTCTTTTCACTCACACTCTCATTTTCAAAGAATGGTACCTGTTTTAAAATGATGAAAGTGACTTCCAGAATTAGGAATTTACTACCTTTTAAAAAGAAGATAAGAGATGCGTACCACCCTCACACTCCATCACATGTTAATTTGCTTTTTCCTCAACATTGATCTCAAGTCACTGATGAGGACACCGGGGTGCACAGGGTTTATATAATTCATGCACAGCTCAGCTGAGAGGTGGACTCCACGCCAAGCTTTTGAGATCCTAACTTCCCTGTCCTGCACTGTACTGCTTCCCCAGGTCATGAAATGTTTGGAAAGACCTAGACAGTCTGCAACTGGGCATTTTTTACTTACCTTCCTGTCCTTAATGAAATATTAAGTCCTCAATATCCATCGACAGATGATTGGATAAAAAAGTTGTGGTATATATATGCAATGGAAGACTACTCAGCCATAAAAAAGAATAAAACAATGTCATTTGCAGCAACATGGATGGACCTAGAGATTGTCATACTAAGTGAAGTCAGAAAGAGAAAGAAAAATACCATATAATATCACTCATATGTGGCATCTAAAAAAGTGACACTAATGAACTTATTTACAAAACAGAAACAGACTTACAGATATAGGAAATAAACATGGTACCAGGGTGGGGGTGGAGAGATAATTTGGGAGTTTGGGATTAGCAGATACTAAGTACTATATATAAAATAGATAAACAACAAGGTCCTACTGTATAGCACAGAGAACTATATTCAAAACGTTGTAATAGCCTCTAATGAAAAAGAATATCAAAAGGAGTGTATATATGTGTATATATACACATATATATGCAACTGAATCACTGTGCTGTACACCAGAAACTAATACAACATTGTAAATCAACTATACTTCAATTTAAAAAAAAACAGCATTTGCATTGTTTAAGCTTCAGTATTTAAGTGTTGTAAATTCTTTTTGAGCAGTAGCAGGAATCAGTTAATGTAAAATAATCTAAAATATTAGAAATGAATAAATGTATATTTTTAATGCCAAGAAAAATAGAGAGAACCTCACCCATTTAAGCATCTCCTGGATCTTTAAAAAAATGCCATGGAAAGAAAAATGGTAGTGCTGACAGCCCGAAACTTAATAGGAAGAATAGGACCCTTTAATTACCAAGCTGAATGGAATTTAGAAGCACATCATGAATGATAAAAAATCTTCCTTTTTCTGTTGGGAAAAGAAACCTATTTTATGTTATTAACAAGAGCAAGAAATATGTTTTAAATCTAAATTCTTTGTGGAAGGCATCTACAAATAGATCAAAAGTCAAAGAATCACTTAACTACCTGCAAATATAAATATAATATCAGCATCTTACCCTTAAAAGTCTAACTCATTCAACTTAATTTATTGACTGTATGAATTAAAACTTTGTCTATGGAGGAGGAAACCTCAGGAGCTGTACACAATAAAATCTACACAGCAGTGATTACGTAATACCTAACTGGATTCTCACTTGTTTATTATTCTTTTAAATTATAATACTTTACATAGAAAGTAAATATCAGAATACTCTTACAAAGATCAGCTGAATATCATACCTGTATTAGAAATAAACTATATAAAAAATTAGAAAGGAAGGAGTAATACATTGCATTTATCTGGTTTTAATGTGTGTGTGTATGTACTTGTGTGTACTGCTTCTATATCAGGAGCTGGTAAACTACACTTGAGGACTAAATCCTGCCTCACTGCCTGATTTGTAAATAAAGTTTTATTGGAACACAGCCATGCTCATTTGTTTGCATATTGTCTCTGGCTGCTCTTCTGCACACACAAAGGCAGAACTGAATAGCTGCAGAAGAGACAGTCTGGCCCGCAAAGCCCAAAATATTTATTATTTGGTCCTTTACAGACAAAAGTTTGCCAATCCCTGATCTATATATGATATACAACTACTTCTCAGCTTTTGTGGAGCTGAGTCTCCTTAAAGCTCTTTCCTGCATTTATTGCAGTGACAAATTCTAGAGTTAGATGATGAATGGGTAAATTGATATACTTGGATAAACTGTGATTCTGTTTCTGTTCAAAAAGATAAAACTAAGTACGTGTACAGACATATATAATGTATAATATATACAGACATATAAATCCTAGAAGTACACATGGAGATGTGTCATATAAGCAAATAATCACACATAGAGGCAAAATGTTCATATAAATCTCCAGAAGATTGAAAGTTGCTCCTTATTGCCCTGGCCTTTCTAGGGCTCAGTTTCCCCACTGGTAAAATGGTGATAATCATTGTCATGTTATTGTGTACTGGCATAATTTTGCCAAAAGATGAAAGGACATGAGTGCTGAACAGAGTGCCGCACAGAGTAAGCACTTAATAAATATAAGTTGCTAATATTTTAGGTTGTTTTATTGAGAATCCTTGCCCACAAGGTGGCAACTCTGCCTCTGAGAGAAGGTATGTGGTATTTAACATAGGGAAGATTAAAAGTCATTATCGGAAAGTCAGCTTTGCCATCTAGACAAGCAGGATGTAAAACCCAAGGGTGTGGCTTGTCAGTGTGACAGGGATCCGATCTCCCTTAATCTAGATTAGCTCCTCTTTGATTCATGTGAAAAGAAAACTCAGAATGATTGCAACATACCAAGGGGAGTATAAGGCACATGCTAAGCATCCATTCTTACAGCCTTTCTTTTTTTTTTTTTATTGAAGTATAGTCAGTTTACAGTGTGGTGTGAATTTCTGGTGTACAGTATCATGTTTCAGTCATACATGTACACATATATATTCCTTTTCATATCCTTTTTCACTATAGGTTACTACAAAATATGGAATATAGTTCCCCATGCTCTACGGCTTGTTCATCTATTTTATATATAGTAGTTTGTATCTACAAATCTTGATCCCCCATTTTATCCTTTCCCACCCTCTTTCCCCCAGTAATCATGTTTGTTTTCTATGTCTGTGAGTCTGTTTTGTAAATAAGTTCATTTGTGACTTTTTTGTTTTAGATTCCACATATAAGTGATATCATCTAGTATTTTTTTCCTCTTTCTGACTTACTTCACTTAGAATGATTATCTCCAGGTCCATCCATGTTGCTGCAAATGGCATTATTTTGTCATTCTTTATGGCTGAGTAGTATTCCACTGTATAAATATACCACAGCTTCTTTATCCAGTCATCTGTCGATGGACATTTAGGTTGTTTCCGTGTCTTGGCTGTTGTAAATAGTGCTGCCATGAACACTGGGGTGCACGTATCTTTTCAAATTAGAGTTTCCTCCAGATATATGCCCAGGAGTGGGATTTACAGCCTTTCTTAAGTTTATTTTGCATCAAGTTTGCTGGTAATGAAAACAGCTCATCTAGGATGTATTTCCTTCACCTGGCATCAGTTTATCAGGTGCCAGGGAACACCTCTGGGGCATCACGGACACTAGCCTAGGCCTGTATGAAATTGCTCTAATTGGGCGTTTTGTACATCCAATGACATTCAGGGTCTGTCTCTTTCCTATGTCTCTTTCTCTCATCAGCTCCATCTGGTTTTTGAGTTACTGATGCTCAGTGATTATTTCTTGGCTCTATCTCCAGTTACTCTCTTATATGGATTTTGTCATCTTCTGTATATTTCATGATCTCAGTGTTCAGCTCTGTTTCTCCTTCAGCACAGGAAACGAATTTGCTGCTTCTCCTGCAAAGCAATCACCACCAACTGCCACCACTCTTCACCCTTTACTGGTATCATGCCAGAGAGAGTAAAATACTTTCCTCTGAATTAAAATATAACCTTACATCTTTATTTTTGTTTAGGGTCACTATAAGAAATGTCTACACATGGTACGTTTTTGCATCTTGTAGCAGATTTTCTTTTGAAGGAATTCCAGTGTGAGAATTTACATTAGGCTGTTTTGTACGGAATTCAGTGCCAGACACTGACTCTTCTAAATGACTGAAATGTATGGTTTTCCAGACTATGAAGGCGTCATAACCTTTTCTATTTATCCATCTATCCATCTAACTATCATCTGTCTATCTGTTGGCTTAATAACTGGAAGCTCAGACTAAATATAACATTTAGATGTAATTACTGCTTAATTCAAATTTCTATGTGAATTTTTGTTCCAATTTCTATGAAGTCACAGATCTCTTTTTGGGACCTAAGGGAAATATGAAAACACTTTCCCAAAATACATTTTTTTTAAGTTTTGTATGCCATGATTTCCAAACAAAATCCAAAATTAATCATTACACTTAAACTTTCAATGAAATGATAAAGGTATATCTATGACTGTTAGCCAGCCTGAATTTTCCTGGAATCTTGATTCAACAAATTGTCCGATAACTTCGACAGTCTCCTGAGGGAGGTAAATACATTTAGGTGCAAGCTAAGAACCATATATAGAATGGGGTTGGGTGTTATAAGTACAGTGGCTTTGAATTAGTTTTTCAAGGTGAGTTGGCTTCATTTTGCTGTGATCAGGTATCCTAGAAGCTATGGAATCTCTCAGTCCTGAGCAGATATTTTTTAATTGAGGTATAATTGATATATAACATTATATTAGTTGCAGGTGTACAACATAATGTTTCAACATTTGCATATCCTGTGAAATGATCATCAGGAAAAGTCCCCTTAACATCCGTTACCGTACTGAGTTACAGGTTTTTCTGTTGTGATAACGACTTTTAAGACCTACTCTCTTAGCAACTTTCAAATATGGAATGCAGTTCAGATGTCCTCCTTATCCACGGTTTTATTTTCCACTGCTTCTGGTATGCACAGTCAACAGCAATCCAGAAATATTAAATGGAAAATTCCAGAAATAAACAATTCATACATTTTTAAATTGTACACAATTCTCAGGCTGCATGATAAAATCTCACACCACCCTATGAGTCACTTAGTAGCCCCCTTGGTTATCAGATGGACTGTCATGGTTCCACAGTGCTTATGTTCAAGTACCCAGATTTTACTTAATAATGGCCCCAGAGTGCAAGAGTTGTGATGCTGGCAATTCGAATATACCAAAGAGAAGTTATACAATGCTTCCTTTAAGTAAAAAGGTGAAAGTCCAGTTGTGGTGTCGTACCTCAACCTGCAAAATTTACCCACAGTGCATGATAAATGCCTGGTTAAGAAGGAAAAGATATTATATGTATACAATAAGATATGTTGAAAGAGAGAAAGACAGCATTCACATAACTTTTCTTAGAGTATATTGTTATAATTATTCTATTTTATTGTTAGTTATTGTTGCTAATCTCTGCCTAATTTATAGATTAAACTTTATCATAAGTATGTACATATAAGAAAAACATGTGTAGGTTTCAGGACTATCCACAGTTTCAGACATCCACTGACTGTATTGTTAACTACAGTTAAAACTGTATATTAAATTCCCATGATTTATTTATTTTATAGCTGAAGTCAGTTCTTTTTGATCCTTTTCAACCATGTCACCTACCCCTGACCTCCCACCTCTAGCAAACACCAATCTATTCTCTGTGTCTATGAGCTTGGTTTTATTTTTGTTTTTAGCTTCCATGTATAGGTGAGATCATATGGTATTTGTCTTTCTCTGTCTGACTTATTTCACTCAGATACATCCATGTTGTTGCAAATGGCAAGATTTCATTCTTTTTATGGCTGAATAGTATTCCACTGTGTGTGTTTATATCACACATCTTCTTTATCCACTCACCAATCAGTGGACACTTAGGTTGTTTCCATATCTTGGCTATTGTAAATAATGCTGCAGTGAATGTAGGGGTGCATATATCTTTTCAAGTTACTGTCTTCTTTTTCTTTGGATAAATACCCAGAAATGGAATTGCCGGGTCATATGGTAGTTCTAGTTTTAATTTTTTGAGGAAACTTCATGCTGTTTTCCATAGTGGCTGCACCAATTTACATTTCCACCAGCACTGCACAGGGGTTCCCTTCTCTCCACATCCTCACCATCACTTATTTCTTATCCTTTCAATAATAACCATTCTAACAGATATGAGGTGAAATCTCACTGTGGTTTTGATTTACATTTCCCTGATTATTAGTGATGTTGAAATCTTTTCATGTACCTGTTGACCATCTGTATCTCTTCTTGGGAAAAATGTTTATTTAGATCCTCTGCCCATTTTTTAATCAGATTGGTTTTTGCTTTTGAGTTGTATGAGTTTTTTATATATTTTGAATATTAATCCCTTATCAGATATATGATTCACAAATATTTTCTCCCATTCCATAGGTTATCTTTTCATTTTGTTGATTTCCTTTGTTCAGCTTTTTAGTTCAATGTACTCTCGTTTGTTTATTTTTGCTTTTGTTGCCTTTGCTTTTAGAATCAGATCCAAAAAAAGTCATCACCAAGACTGATACATACTTTTTGTTATGAGATTTTTCTGATTTTTTTAATACTTGATTTATAGATGAATTGGCCATAGTACTAACATACCATACATTCTCAATAAATAATCACTACTTTTAAACGTATGTGATTATGCCTCTATGTGGGTTTGAAAAAAGAGAACCCCTTGGTGAAAATGCATGGAGAGAAAATCAAGCGTTTTGCAATCTGTGTATTGTTACAGAGATCCATTGATATGATGTATTGGTGTTTTAGTTTAATAAAGATATCAAAGTGAAATAATAGTCCACCTGTAAACAGTGATTTTTGCAGAAGGTAGGTGGCTAGATCTTGGGAAACACAAAACATGTAATAAATCACACTTGCTTAAAGGAAATCATTAATCCTTCTTTTGTGGCTTGAAACAGATATTCATTATTATCCCTCTTGGTGATGAGATTTGACGGAGTCCACCTGGATGGTTTTGCCTTTGGTCCCCTACGCTGCTGCAGTCAGAGGGCGAGGAGGCTGGAGTCATCTGGGGGCTCTTTGACTCACACGTGGTGCCTGAGCTGGGATGGCTGGGGTACTGGGGGCTGCTGGGTGTGTCTTCCTCATTCTCACTCTCTCCCTCTGCAGCCTTTCCACATGGGTTGCTTCACCACGTGGCAGTCTCGGTGTAGCTGAACTTGGCACATGGCCACTGGCTTCCCAAACAAGTGGACCAAGAGCCTGAAATCATTTTCAAGGGATAAAATAAAATAATAGTAACAGTTTAATGAACACTGATTACCATGCTAGATATTACAAATTTTTAAATTTTTTTTTCTTTTTTCTTCTTAAGGGGGAGAAGTAATTTTAGGTTTGTTTATTTGTTTTTCTTTTTAAACAGAGGTATGTGGAATTGAACCCAGGACCTTGTGCTTGCTAGGCATGTACTCTACCACTGAGCTCTACCCTCCTCCTACAAATATATTTTATTTCATTTTCATAACAATCCAGTAAAGTGAGTATCACAATTCCTCTATTAAAGATGAAGAAACCAAGGTTCAAAATTGGTACCTAATTGTGTCAGTCCACACTGCTGTTAAATGGGCCACCAGGTTTCATCCATTTCAAATCCAGATTGCTCTCTTCCTAAAACCCATGTCCTTCCTCCCACACTGAGCCACCTCTTATAAAACCATGAAAAGTTAAATGGAAATACAAGAGATAAATATCAGTTCAATACACAGGCTGTCAGGGATCCTGTGTGATTAATAGCCAAACTGAAGTGCAGTGGGCAGGTTCTCTAGGAGTTCAACAGAAGCGCAATTCCCTATGAACTGGTTATTTCTGAGGGGCTTTCTTAGAAGGAATTAAGTGATCTAAGTGCTACAAAATTTTGTTCACAAACTAAAGATAATTTCACAAGGTATACATTTTATTTTTATCAGAAATTTTTGCTTACCTCTAAATTCTGTGGGTCTGTTTCCCCTTATAGAGATATTAAAAATTCCAGATCTGTAACAGGCAGAGACGATGCAATTTTCTTTAAGTGGCTTGGATAATAACTCTTGGTCATCTAGATATTTTTGCTGCTTTCCTTTTTGCTGTATTAGATTATATGACCATTATTATTTAAGCCTAAAAGAGAATCCAGTCCCTGATTAAAGCAGGAAGAAAGGGCTATTTCATTAGAAGAGGCAGTCATACTTTTCTCCATGGGAAGAATGATGATCATGATGCTAACTTGATGGAATATTTTTTCTGCTGATTGCAGACAGAGAGAGATTGGCCTTGTGAAATCCTCAGATGCACTTCAAACTTTGCCTTGTGCCTGCTGGGTGTGTTAGCACCCAGTTTAGAGCTTCATACCTGTGTTCACGCTTGTGTCCTCCTAGACTCCCCCAACCCAAGCGAGAGCTTTAGGGGAGGACTATTCCAGCAAACAGAGATTCCCAAGAGAGGGAGAGAAATGATGCAGGCTCATACAGGACATGCAGCAGATCCATATTCATGTTGGTTAAATTGCTCAAATCAAATAAAGTGGATTCATGGCAAATTAGACAGTGGAGCCCTTTGATGGGTTTGTGAGAGCTGACGTCATTTGCCAGAGCTGAAAGGAACCCAGCTGCCTGGGTGAAGGCTACACGCAGGTTGTCCAGATCATTTTTTTGCTCACGATGCTTTCTCGTCCTAGGCTTACAAATGTCTTAAGACTTCTGTGCCCCCATCCAGAGTCTTTTGGTTTGGTGAAAAGAGGAATCCAACTATCAGGCATCTAGATTCTAAGCGACTGGAAGCAGGGAGGCAGCGACGACAGCCAAATTCTTTAGGCGTCTAAGGTAGTGCTCGTGCACGTGGTATTTGCTGCATAAACAACTCCTCTTTGATTGTGTACCCACTGCACCCTTTACACTCACGTGACATCAAACTCTTGCCTTTGGCTTCCCACCAAAGTCATGCTTGGTGACTTGGTTAAGTTCTTTGCTCTGTCATTCTTCACTTGTCTTACTCCTGCTTAGCTTCAAGTTGCAGCCCAGATATTTTCTCCTCCAGGAAACTTTCCAAGCCCCCTGCCATGCCATGCACACATCTATCATGTCCCTGAAATAGTCCGCTGGAGGTATCTGTATACTATGTCTGTTTCCATTAACTCATTGAGACCAAAGATCATATCTTACTTACCCTAGCACCTCAGTGCCCAGCTCCATGCTTGGCTTGTAGTTTGAGCTCAGTAGTACTGGTTGAACTAAGAATGAAAGGCATGGGAACTCAATGAGGCAAACCAGGGAGCTGGACGTCCCAGGCACCAGCAATGTCTCTGCATCCCTTAGAAGGGGTTGCTTGTACAGGGATTTCATTCAGATTAACTGCATGTTGCCTCACAGAAGCATCACTCCATCTTTTTTTTTTTACTTTCTGAAGTTCAAAATTGCTATGGGAAACCCAGCTGGGAGGTTCTAACAGGGAATTGAATCTGTCCTGCATCTCTTAGGAGTCATGGGCAGAGACAAGAGGAAAGAGATAGAAACTGTTGTAACCAGAGGGGTTCAGCTGGTCTCAGGGCTAGAGTGAGAGTTTCTGATTATCCCCAGAGAAGCACTCAATCCAGGAAAGCAGACAGAATGGAGCGAGACCAAACTCAAGTGGTGTGCTCTCCTGGCACAGGGGGAAAGCCAGCAAGCCAAAGAGGTCAAGCATCAATGGAAACAAATTCAAGTCCATTTCCTGGAAGAATGGACACTATTTGAGACTTTGCTTGGATGTGCCAGATTCTCGATTGCCCCAGGCTGAATGGAGAGTGATGCTGACAGTCTTGCTGTGCTTTCCCGAGATGGACAGCCTGTGCTGGCATCAGAAATGGGGACCCCTGGGTTGTTAGCAGCTCCTCTGAATGATCCCAGCACCGACCAGCAGATCACAAATATATTTAAGGCCAGCAGGAAATGAAGTGGGTATCATGGCCCCCTAAGGCTTTCCGATCAGCTCAGAAGACAGGAAGACCCTGGGATACAGCAGACAGTCCTCTCAAATCAGTGAACTGTCATTTGCATCCTCCTTGGGGAACAGGAGATGGTGCCACATGGAAAGACAGGAGGTCATTTCCTTCACTGTCACGCTGGGAAGCCTCTAGGAGCTGAGTCCCAGCCTCGCTTGCTCCAGTGCTGTTTAAATTAGACCTTCTGCAAAATGCTGCTTTTGGAAAAGATGGTCGTGTCGTTTCTCACTGAGTTCAAAGAAAAAGAGTCCAACAACTGCTTCGTCTTCCATAGCCTCGTCATCCGGGAGTAGGATTCACGACCCTGGACTGAGTGAGGTTGGAGTTTCTTGAGGTCAAATACTATCCATGAGATCAAGGCACGTGGGTTGCCCTGAGCAATTGAGAGATGCTCACAAACAGGAGCGGTCGGTGAATTGCGGTTCCCAACCGCATACTGAATGTTTCCTATTAGCTCACCATCCTTTGCAGTAAATCAACTTACTCTCCATTACAATAGATGGCAATAGTGCATTACTTGTCAGCAATAAGTTGCAGTAATAAGGCTCTTTCAGACAGCCTCTCAAATACAGACTGTGATGTCTGTGAGAAATAGAACTGCTTTTAAAAAGAGTGTGAACAATGGCTCTGAAATAAGGCCAGATTCAGTATTTCAGTTGGGGGGGTTCCCCTGAATTGTCTTACATCATGACATGAAATTTATTGCAAAGAGCGTGAAGAAAATTCGTTATTTGATTGAAAACTATTTATGAAATTGAGGTATCCTACTAATTCAGCAACAGAATCATAGCCTCCAAAATGTTCCAAGCTTACAGAAACTACAAATTATCTGCTGGACTCTGGAAACAGCCAGAAGGCTTGGATTCTCAGCGTGTCTCTGCAGCTCACCGGCTGTGTGACCACAGGTGGGTTACTTAGACCCCATTCTTACCTCCCATGTCTAACAGAGGCAACAGTATTACCTTCTATATGGAACACAGGGCTGTGGATTAAATGAGATAACAACTGTAAGGTGCCTCAAAAATGCCTGTAACACAGGCATCTGATAACTGTTCCTTGTGGTTATCTTCTGCCCTATGTTTTTAAGTCTCTGACATTGTAGGGCCAGAAGTTGGATTTAATTTGAGGCCCGATGAGATAGATGCCTGTGCCTTATCCCTTGCCCTTCTCCTCATGCCAATGTAGATTTGAATTCTCAGAAACCATTCCAGGGGGATTGAATCATGAGCTTCCCAAAGGAACAAACAAAGAGACCAAAGTCAGCTTGTCCCCGCTGGGTTGGCATCCGACGAAGATTTGAAGTGGCTCTGAGGCATCAGAGAGAACAGCTGAAAATCACACTGTCAGCCCGAAATGCATCAGAGCGGCTGGCTGGCTGGCTGGAGCCCACCGGGGAGCATCCCCGGTCAGCGCTGTCCACGCAGAGCCGCGCTCGGCCCTGGCAGGATGGGAAGGAACCCCCCATCCCATATGGCACCTAGTTCGTAGAAAGCACTTGACAAGAAAGAAATAATGACGGTAATAACCCTTCTTCGCCCACACAGGGGACTCATTTAGGGACATCTGTCACTATTACCACTGCTGACACAAACTCTGATAATGATTTTGCGCTGCGAAAACGTGATGAAACTCACCGTGCAGCTGATGGGAGAACATCTTGCCTTCGCAGTCAGCGTGAAGCAGGTCCACCCGTGGTAACAAGCATGCCCGGCCCAGCTCTGTGTGTGTGTGTTGCTCACACAGAGGAAGGACTGATACATCCACTCCAAGCTAGTTGGCTTGTGCTTAATTTTACTTCTTGAGCCAGAATCTCCCCTATACCCCTTGGTATAATCCAGATTCAGGGACACCCTTGTTTTTCCTCTAGGCTGGGTATCAAAGTTATCCCCTCCTTTCAGAAAGGTCTCCGCAAGCTTTGGGAGGAATTTTCAACTAGGAGAACCATGACTGTCTCCCCTTGCTCTCGGCTGGATCAAGCCACTCCTGTTCCACATGTCCCGTGAGCCTTGAGTAAGTCAGCTTCCTGGTGCCCTAGTGGGACAGTGTCTCCAGATCATAGGTTAATCAGAAATATGAATTGGCTCTCTGTTTCCTTATAGATTTAAGTCTGTGCTATTTCTTCACAGAAGGAGGCAGGTTAATGACAGGATGAAGCAGGTTTCCAAACCCTTCAGAATTTGACAAAAGTCAGCTCAAAATGGAGCCTTTTTTCTTCATGATTTCTTAGCAGGTCTGGCTGGATATTCCGGTTAGCTAGGAGGAAATAAAATGTCCACGCCTGATTACTCTAAAGCCATGAGCAAGTCCTAGTCCAGTGAAATGTCTTTAAGTGGGACCAGCACCATCCATGATGTACGAGATGCTTGATGAACCCCTCCTCTTGTTGCTCTGACAGCGATGTCTTTGGATTGTACTCGGTCAGTGTCTCCAGTCTGACACTCACACCTTTGCCTCATACCCTCATCATTCTGCATAACAGACCGGGCTAGTAGTAAAATGTTCTGAATCACAAAAACGACTAGAAAAGATCTAAATTAGACCTTCCGGATTGTCACTTAAAACTGTTAGCGTACCTGAACCCAATCCCATAAAAAAACTACCTGGTGCATAGATAACATATTATACATTACACATGTTCTAAAGAGGTCTAAAGACAAAGGTTCCAAGGCCCGGACGTAACAGCTGAGACTTAGATGAGCACGTGGTTATTGCTGACTAGGAAGAGGTTGAGTTCCGTACTCTGTTCTGTTGCCTGTCGTTCAGGCGAGTCTTGACATCCACCCCTCAAATTACCAAACCTCTCTAAGCCTCCTTTCTCACCGCTAAATGAGAATAATAAAATTCTTATCTCATAGGATTGTCATAACGATTAAATGAGCTAATCCACCAATAACACTTAATCTCGTGCCTACAACACGTTCAGCCCTTAGTAAGCATTACTTATGATGATGGTGAGTCCTCTTTCACTTTGCGTTTTGCTGAACATTCCCAAGTATGTGAGCATGCGGGATTTCCTTCCCTATTTCAGTACTTTTGTTCCTCGTCCCTAAAGGGAGAGGAGTAGGTGAGGCATGATGGGTCAGTGTCAGCAAGAGTAGGGTTTCATTGCCTCCTAAATGCTTCACTATAGGAGGTGAGGGTCCAGAGCAAGAGAAGATTTTCCAGAGCAGATCAAAAAAGGAGTGAGGGTTTGGTGGGAAGGAGTAGAAAATGAAGGGGACAGTCTCACCTGGGGCAGGGGGTGCACAGAGCTGCCTTTCTGGGAGCCCTCGGGATGTGAACTTGTCATGGACTAAACAGAGACCAAAGAGAAAAGAAGATATTTACACCATTGCCTGGGCACAGTCATTCCTAATGCGCTTCAGCAGGAACAGATACTTTGGGTGAGGGAAGAATCCAAACACTTTCCATACATGAAGGACACAATGGCGAGTTACATTGGTGTTTACGTCGGTATTTCAACTGATCACCGTCTTCACCCACTATTATCCACATTAATAGCTTAGGCAGTGGTTCTTAACCTTTCCGGGCGTTACACTCATTTTTTAAAATTGTAGTTTAAAGAAACACAAAACAAGAGATCCATCCTCTTAAATTTTTTAGTGAGCAGTATAATATTGTTAAGTGTAAGCAAATGCTGTACGACGGATCCCTGGAACATCATCTTACAAAGCCAGCTGTATACACATGAACAGCAACTCCCCTTCTCTCCTCCGCCCCGCCCTTAGCAACCATCATTCTATTCTCTGCTTCTCAACTACTTTAATACTGCATACAGTATTCATCCAGCTGTGACTTACTTCACTTACCTTAATGTCCTCAAGATTTGTCCGTGTTGTTTCATATGGCAGGATTTCCTTCTCTTTTTAAGAATGAGTAATATTCTATTATATGCATATACCACATTGTCTTGATCCAATTTTGAGACTCTAATGAAAGTTCTGGTCTTTTTCCTAGGAAAGTTTTCATCCGTGTAAAATTCTACATACAATTTCTAGTCGTCCACGTATCACCCGAGGCCCATTCATAAAACTCTTTTGTGGAATAATGCAGAGAAGCAACACTTCTTACCCCCCAAAAAGAGTGAGCTCCTTGAGTGTGTGGACTACTGCTTTTTGTTCATTTCTCCATTACAACTGCCAGAATAGATATGCAAGAGGTGGTTTTCAGTGGAAAAATAAATCAGTGAATGAATGTCTACTCTGAGCCAAACGTTTTACAAACATTATCCCAGCTAACCTCCACAGCCTCCTATAAAGGAGAGATTATGCTCTCCATTTTACAGATGAAGAAACAGATCTAGAAGGGTGATGTATTTTCCCAAGGCCATAGGGCTTGTAAATCTACAAACTCAGAATTTGAACTCAGGCCTGTCTAGCTTTAAATCTGTGTGTCAGCTCAGGTTGTCATAACAAAATACTGCAGAGGGGATGGCTTAAACAACAGAAATTAATTTCTCAAGGTTATGGAGGTTGGGAAGCCCAAGAACGAGGTGCTGGCTGCTTCTTTTCCTGGTGAGGGCCCTTTTCCTGGCTTGCAGGCTGCCACCTTCTCAATGTGTCCTCACATGACAGGGAAGGAGGGTTTGGGCCTCTCTTCCTCTTTTTATAAGCCCTATTGCATTACCACCCTTCCCTTATGGCCTCAATTAACAATTATTACCCCCTGGCTGGCCCTATCTCCAGGTACAGTCATGTTGAGATTAGGGCTTGAATATACAAATTTGGGGCGGGGGGGGGGGACATAAACATTCAATCTATAATGTGACTATTCTGCATGTGGATTATAAGTACTGAGAGAGAAACTTCTGGATCTCTGGCCCAACATGCCAAAGGCTGCACATTTTTTATGTTGTTCAACCTCTGAGAGGTATTTTGTCTGGGTAACTTTTGCAAGCTGAAATGGCTGATTTCCCATAAAAAAAAACACCATGCTATGTTAGCGGTGTGTTCTGGACCTGCAGGAGTGGTTTTCTGGCACCCAGGCAGCATGTGGTTTCCATAGGATAGGGCTCCTCATGTACTGCTAATCGTATGTCACCATCAATACACTGTAAGTTTCAATAGCTAGGACTGATGGGGCGAGTGAAGTCTTGCATTGCTCTTCCTGCTGGACTGACTATAGCTTTCACAGGCTGGTGGTTGAGAGTCTGTGCTCGTGGAACTTCAGTGTAACTTTTGATTGTAATAAAAACAAGCTGGTTCAAACAATGGATGGAAGGAGCTGGACCCAGACCTTGCGTTGTATACCCACCTTTCCATCTTTATCCACCCAACTAGGCTCCAGTTGACAAAGGAAGACATTTGTCCTTTTTTCTTTTCACTTCACATCTCCTGACAAACATTCTTAGTGATCATTAACACTTCACGAGAGCCTTTCTGCAAGTTCACTGAGCCCCTTACATGAGAGCGCTGGAGTCCCCTTCCAACCATCCCCAGAGATGCTCTTCAGCTGATTCTCCTTCCCAAGGTTGTTTTACTGTAAGTGGGCAGCAGCCGCCCCCCCCAATCACTTCTACTTTCACACAATTTTTTTATATTAAACATGTAAATGCACTTAGTAATTTTTTTTTTACTATTTATTTTGCTCAGTCAACATTCTTTGTCTGTGATACAAATTGATGGATGTTCCAAGCCTTAAGTGATTTTGAAATAATGAGGTTTAAGGTGATTCCTTCCATGTGGGACAGCTTATACCACCATAAAGTGCTTTTTGTTAATTTGTTTTTCCAGTTCTATTAAGATATAATGGATGTATAACATTGCATAAGTTTAAAGTGTGCAATAATGATTTGCTACATGTATATATTAAGAAAGGATCCCCACAATAAGTTTAGTTAATATCTCTCATCTCACATATTTTGAATGTTTTTCTTATGGTGAGAACTTTTAAGATTTACTGTCTTCGCAAATTTCAAAACTACAATACAGCATTGTCAACTACAAACCCATGTGTATATGGTGAATTAATACTTGACAAGGGAGCCAGGATACTCAGTGGAGAAAAGACAGTCTCTTAAATAAATGGTGCTGGGAAAATTGAATATTCACATGCAAAAGGGTGAAGCTAGCCTCCTATCTTACACAACTCACAAAAATTAACTCAAAATAGAGTAAAGATTTAAATGTAAGACCTGAAACTATAAAACTGCTAGAAGAAAACATAGGGAAAAACCTTCTTGACATTGGTCTTGGCAATGAATTTTTTTTATACGTATGACACCTAAAGCACTTGCAACAAAAGCAAAATAAACATGTGGGACTACCTAATGTTTTATTAGTGAAATAATAATGATGATAGATAATATTTATTTGTTCTTACTACATGGTAATAATATGCTAATTCCTTAGCATGGCTTGTAACTTTCAATCTTCATCACAGCACAATGAAGTCGATGCTACTGTTATCCTCATTGTGTACATAAAAAAAAAATTCAGGTTAAGAGAGTTTAATGGCTTGCCAAAGGGTAGACTAGAAGACATGGTAAAGTCAGGATTTGAACTTCCCTGGGTCCAAATTCCTGTCTCTACTTGTAACAACTAAGTTCAGGGGACACGCTGATCTAACATTTTATTCTTTTATTCTCCCCTTACTTTATTTCCCTTCTCTACATTGTAGTAGCGCTGGTGGTTGTGATTAATTGTGGCATAACGCATTCATTTATTGAACAAATATTTATTATGGCCCATGAGTATGTAAAGGAAATTTCAACTGGTAGAGAGGAAATAAAGTGGATACATGAAGAATTATCTTCTAAATTCTCCCAGATTGTTTCTTTCTCCATATCTTTTGCGTTAAGCACAATTTCTCTATCCTGCTTTCTCCTATAGACTCAGTAGCTTTTTGTACTTAACAACTCCTATTTTAAACTATGCAGTGCTGTGCACAACAGTGTATAAGATATTTTAAAGACCACCTTGGGTAACCTTCCCGTAATGTTTGAATCTGAAATATTTTCCCCTAAACCTACAATTTTCCATATAGTCAAGCTGCTAAATTGCCTCTCTGAGAGGCAGAAATTACTCTGTTGATTTGATTTCCTTTGTTTTCTTAAGCAAGCATAAGATATTACCTATTTCTTTTTAATCCTACCCCTATTGCCACATCTCCCTCCTTACTTCTAAAACTCTGGACAATTTTCAATAGTAAGTGCTTGCAGAAATATTAACTTTTAAGGAATAGGAAAAAGTCATGTGTTCTAATCATTTAATCAGCATCCTTAAGCCTCTTTTAAGAATTTTCTAGCTCAGGTTCAAAACAAAAGAGCAGCAACAAACATGCAATCACAACAGCCAGGAATTGGCATCCTTTCCTTCCTTCTACGTTTCTACATCTACTGTTTGTCACGCAGCTTTAAGGATGCCTTAAAGATCTCCCTAAGAACCTAAGGCAGATTTTTTTTTTTTAATTTCTCTATGTAGTAACAAGTCAATATGAGAAGATATAGACCTTTGTGTTTGGAAATTTATCCTGGAGGTGACACTCCTTTTGGAAAAGTTGAATTTGAACTCTTGCTCTCCGTATACCAGAGTTACTTAAAATTAGAAGCAAGCAACTAGTTAATGACTAGTTCCTTCCCTGAATTTGGATCATGACACAATTAAGTCAAGAGAATATCAAGTAGGGATAATTTCTCTTAGTTACAGAACAAGTAAAGTATTATAAGGATTTATGCCACTTCTTTAAATAACTGAATCTGATGTTTCAAGAGCTTGAATTTGATTATATACTTGTGACCAGAATCCCAGCTTTGTACCTTCTCTACTGAAAATGCAGCAGCTCCTAATATGTTCTGCTTTTTGGTCAGAAGTTTCTCTATGATATTTGGTCAGATTTTGAGTGTCTACTCACCTTTGTTTCGGAATATTCTGCTTATTCTCTCTCAGAGTTGTTTCTGACTTAGGCATATGTTGGCTTTGTTCTGTGCAGTGTGATTTGGGACATTTCAGAATCTCAAAGGTAAAGATTTCGTCAGTTTACATAAGATACATATTAGTGATGAGAACTTGGTGCACTTCTGTGAATAAAAACAAAGACTGCTTATAACAGAGAAGAACAAATCTGACTCCATATTGGACCTGTTATTCAGCTCTGACCCTGTGCTCTGTTTCCTGTGCTTAGTCATGCTGGCTCTGCACCCTTCGTAAAAGAATGTTGCCTATGGCCTGAAATATACATGATAGCTCATTCTCCAGACTCTGCCCCTAGGCTTGACCTTTAAAGGTGTAACACTTTTCATCCATATAGAGATAAAAAATTGCAGAATAGAAAACAACAAATGTCTTGTTGGAGGTTTATAGGAACATTGTGACCAGACCTATGTGGACAGCTGCAAGAATAAAGGATTCTGGCACCAAGAAGTTTGCAGCCAGTGGCCCATACTCCCTCCCCTTTTAGCATAAAAGAAACCTAAATTCTAACTCAGGTGGGGTAAGTTGTTTCCTTGTGACACTAGTCCATCATCTTCTCAGCCTGCTGACTATCAGAGTAAAGGCACTATTCCTTGCCCCAACATGTCTCTTGATTTTTGGGGGGCCTGTCCCATGGTAAGTAGTATGAACTTGGACTTGGTAACATACTTAGAAATTTCTGATATAAACACACATGCATTTATATTACACACTCAACCTAAACTTGAAATGTAAACAAATTTCTCTCTCTCTCTCTCTCTCACACACACACACACATATAACTTCAGGTTTGTTCAGATTAAATTAGAAAGGACTAGAATATGTTCTTCAAATAAAGTTATTCTTTTGATCCAAAGTATTTCTCCTGGTTTTAATATACCCGAAATGATTTTCATATGGAGATAAATCAGAGCACTTAACTAAAGAATGAATGGAATATTATCAACCACAATCTCTAATGTAGAATGTTAGACTTTAGGTAATATTTATATGGACACTTATAACTATGAAAAATAGCCAGAGAAGTTAATTTGTCCTTACATTATATCAAACCTTCTTTATTACTGGTCTGGCTGAACAGAGCTGTGAGTGGAGAGAGCTTTAGGTGAAGGCTGAAGTGCTAGACAGTTGCAGACCGTGTGGTCACAGCCTTCTGAAGTACTGTAGAGCCTCTCACACCCCCACCATGAACTTCAGCCACTCCTGTACCAATTCTTAACCCTGAGACTTTGACCTTTCTTTCTTCTCCCAATCTTTTAACTCCCAGATGCTGAAAATGAAAAGTCATGACATTTTCTTTTCTGTCACCTCCTAACTCATTTATTCAAGTTCACTTAGACTGCCCCCCCACCCAAAATTTTTACGTATCATTGGTTAGCACCTTTAACATCCTCCAGGAGGAGATTCTAAATCCCTTCTGTAGGTAGTCTTTGGGTGCCCAGAGTCCTCTCCATATGGGTGCCCAAACTCTCAAGAGGTGACTTTTTGTTTATTCTCTTCTTTACCTTTTTGAGAAATTTCAGTGGGTCAAGTATCAACTCTTAATCTTACTTCTACTTAAGCTGACAACAAAGGTTTCCCATCATCTCCGCATCCCCTGGATGTTGCCCTAATCTCTCTTCCCTCCTGTCTTGGAGGACATCTTTGTGTATTACTGACACTAGAGTCTTTTGCATCTCTCAAGAACTTCTTTATAGATCTTGTTTGAACAATTTTAGTTTCTGGCTTTCTGTTGGCTTTTTTCCCTCTTGCTTTTTGCTGTGTTCAAGTCTCCTCGCTTATAAAAATAACTAAAAACTAACAAATGAAAAACAGACTAGTATGTACTGGTAAGATTTTAAATTAGAATCTCCCCTTTACCTCTTGGAAACCATAGAAAGACATAATGAAAAAAATAAGTGCACACAAAAAGGCTCATGCACTCTAAAGTGAAACAAGAAGATGGAAAGTTGATGGGGCAGGGTTGTCAGGCAGTGGCATGGTATTTGACATCACTAGTAGCAGTGAGCTGTGAAGGAAATGGTAAAGAATCTGAGTATGGGAGACCCCAGAAAGCACTGGTAAAAATACACTTTCTGAAGATAAGAGTGTCATCTTAAGGTACAGCAGCTGAGAACAGAGCCAAGGATTACCCAGAAGCCTCAGTGAACAGAGATGGCAAGAAAAGTGGCAAGGGAGTCTGGGACAAGCTGTGGCTTATGTCAGAAAGTATTTTACAAAATATCCCTGAAAAAAATTTTATGGAAACAGCCACCCATGAGCCCAGAGCTGGTAACAGAAACCCTCCTGAACTTAATTAATTTTGGAAAAGGGTGGAGTCCTGTTGAGAAGTCACATAGGGAAGCACAAGAAAATGTCATGCTGGAGTGAACAGTGTGTTTTTCTAGCAGGAAAGATAGACCCTTGATCTGAAAGGTTTTTTTCTTACCCCACACATCCCCCAGTCCCACCTACTATGGAAAACTCCCACAAATAGCAGGTCCAGAAAGATCTAACTCATTTAACCTTAAGTCATAAAAGAACAGTGGCACAGAATCTATACAAAAATACTATTAAAAGGATGTGAAAAAAAGCAGTAGAACTTTCCAACGAGAGAACAGTCACCAGAAAAGTATTGCCAAGTTGCAGCTAAAGATTTAGCCAAAGATCCCACCATTAAAATGAGTTGCGAAGCAATCACTGCAAGAAGGAAGAACACAAAGCAGAAAAATAAGAACGCACGGGAAACGGCCTCATGACAGAGAGAAGAGACACGTAAGCTGACAGAACCCAGAGGGAAAAAGAGAAGAAAGAATAGAGGACCACAGAAATGAAGATTACAGGAAAGAGGAAAAATACTGTTAAGTAAATTTGGGGGAGGAGGAGGCAGAAAGGAAGGAGCAGAAGATGAAGAACAGAAGACGTAAATTCTCTAATGCTCATAGAATACCTAATATATTCTAGGTATGATTATAGTGGTGATCACCTGAAAATGCAAACTTTTACAATATTAGAGGATGTACAATTTTGCAAAAGAAAGTAGTAAATGTAGTGGAGGCTGCCCTAAGGAGGAACTAGTCAACCAGAGTCTAACCTGGTAGGGTATTATCAGAGCCTAAGTGACCTAGGGTAAAGGAAATACCCAACTCCAGCCAACTCTGGTGATTCTTCTCCACCCCAGGGCGAAAAAAAAAAAATGAGCAACATGTGAATTTCAGAGTCCAGAGGCACAGGCTCACTCAAGACTAAGATCATAGGACATCAGAATACTTCCCCTTCCCCCACACCGCACACTAGGACTGAGTCTATTTACAGCAGTAAACATGCACATTCAAATTTGCTTGTATTTGCATAAAGACAAATCGGGAAATATATTCAAGAAAATGATACAGGTGGTTGCTTGTTAGATGCCAGCAGGCAAAAACTAGAACCAGTGAGGGCTTGCCTTAAAGGGAAACATTACATTTTTATGTTGGTTTAATTTTGTCTTTTTTTTTTTTTAACCAAAATGAATGTATTACCTGCAAAAAAAAAATGCATTTTTATTATTTAAAATAAAAGTTTAAAGCTTAAATATTAAATATTTAAAAATAAAATTGGTTGCATTCTAACTGCACAAATTTCATCAGAAACCTGTCCTTTGATCCTGTTTTACCTTTACATTGTCATCCTACTTCTTTTTCCTATACACACAGACCTTCTAAAAGAGCATTAAACACAGAAACAGCCCCACAAACATAGAAAACAAACTTATAGTTATCAGGGGGCAAAGAGGGTGGGAAGGGATAAATTCAGAGTTTGAGATTTGCAGATACTAACTACTATATATAAAATAGATAAACAAGTTTCTACTGTACAGCACAGGGAACTATATTCAATATCTTGTAGTAACCTATAGTGAAAAAGAATATGAAAATGAATATATATATGTACATGTATGACTGAACAATTATGCTGTACACCAGAAATTGGCACAACATTGTAAACTGACTGTACTTCAATAAAAAAGCAAAAAAAACTTGCAAAAATAAGAGTAACAAATATTTTAATAAAAGTGTGAATAAATTATATAAGCTTTCCCTACTTCTTCACCCTCTTCCTCTTGCCACATAAATATCTGCAGTTGACTTCTCGAGGTCATTCATGATCTTATGTGGATGAAGCTATAAAAATTATTATCATTAATATATCTTTCAGTGAACAGCTATGCATAATGCTGTAGTTAAATCAAATGTTGGTGAATTTAAAATGTTACAGAAGCTTGCTATTTATAGGGAATCAGAAATGAATCTTTTTCTTAGTAAGTGATGTTTGATTCCTAATTTATTTTTCTTATGTTACAATTTTGGGTAGTTTTAATTTTGTTAAAAATAACGTTAGATGGGATGACTTTGATTTTTGAAATGAAATTTCAGTTAAGACTTGTTACTTTTGGATTGTATTATTTTAAAAAGACCTGTGTATGTAATTAGATGTGTATTCACACAGGGCGTCACAAAGTGTTCACACTCCAATTCAAGGGCTGTGTTTCATGCATTACAATTAAGCCACCCTAATTATACACCAAGTAGTGTCCATGCATGGAAGCTCCTTAATCCTCCACCCCCAGGGTCTCTTCTTAGATTTCCCTACCCACATACCTACCAGTTTTGAATACGTTTGTTATCAAATCAACAAGTTCATTGGCATGTACTTGTTTCCTCTGGTTAATGCCAACTCCATTTTCCAGACTTAGCTGCTGTAAAAGAATCTAAAATTGTATTTTGTCTAAGGTAATAAAGGAGCACTCATTGTCATGACACAATTGAAAGAAAATGTGTTTTAAAAGTAAAAATAAATCAGCATATAACCTTAAAAAAATGGCCTTTGTTTTCCTCTCAGTACCAGAGCTTATTTCATTATGTTAATTCCAGGGGGCCAGCGCAAGAAAACTAACTTAAATTGAACAGTAATCCATAGTGAAATTGACTAATCCCGTTTCACTTATTACCAACTCTGTTAAATGCAATGTACATTACATTGCAAATAACAAAGGAACAAACAGTGTTTCTAAATTGCTAAGGCATTGGAAAGCCAAGATCTTTTTGCAGGGGGTATGCATGTAGCAATAAGGGATGTGTATGCAATGGGAATTTTGCAGCCTGTTCTTATAAAAAAGAAACCTGTAGGAAACTCTATCAGAATTCAAAAGAGTAATCTTTAACTTGGGCAAATCAAAGAAGAATTTTTATTTGGTGAAACCATGCACAAAGAAAGAAAAGCAAGTAAATAGCGATTAAGAATTTCTTTAGGAAAAGCCATACAACAATACGAATGTTCACTATGCTATGCAATGAACTGCAGCTTTGTGTTTACCAGACATCTCACATCCATGTATTTCCTGCCCTTACTGCACATCTGCTTCTTAGGTATCGGCTCAATGACACTAAAGAAGCATTCTCAAAAGTACAGAAAAGTATGTACCATTTATCATTTATGTCAGGAGGAAGGGAATACAAATATGTATGTGTCTGTGAATGTATATATGTGTGTATGTGTGGGTATACACATATATACATATATATAAACATATATCCTTATATATAAATAGATACACTTCCTTATTTTGTTAAGGTGCCTGTAGTGTGTAAGTGGGAATCAGGTAAAAGCAGCAACAATTCAAGTTAAAAATTTTGGGACAACATCTTGTTTCAAAAATTAGATTTTGGAATCATGCACATGTAATATATAATTATAAAATAGAATCAAATTTTTAAAAAATGATCTTAGAAATAATAAGTAAAGTG
This sequence comes from Camelus ferus, assembly GCF_009834535.1. Lineage (NCBI taxonomy): Eukaryota > Metazoa > Chordata > Mammalia > Artiodactyla > Camelidae > Camelus > Camelus ferus. Next base: position 6,613,381 of record NC_045721.1, on the reverse strand, counting down.
AAATAAATATTAACTGAGTGATTCAATTTTGGCCACAGCCAGTCAGAGAGGAAATGTTTCAAGGGACTTTCAAACACAGTAATTTGGCCGCGCATCCACAGTGGGACAGATCCCAACGGAAGCAAACTGCAAAATACAAAATGTAGCTGTTTTTGGTAACCATATCATTGGTGGTAATGTTGTATTATTCTTATGAGAACTTGTGAGTTAATCAAATGAGTAATTACATTGGTGTTATTGGGAACTGAAATGTAGCACATGGGACAAATGAAATGCTGATGTAAGATCAATGATATTAAGTAAAATCTCTATAGTCTTGATTTTTAATTGGAAATATCTGTATAAATTCATGATGCATTTTATTTTTTTTAATGTATTTTTTTCTAGTTCTGTTCACTGGAAAAGACCTAAAAACAATGAATGACCAAATAGTGGTCTTGACATGGCATCGCCAATTGAAAAGAAAACCAGGACTCCTTGAGGAAATAGCTGTTTCCAGGTAGGAAAATATGTCTTGGGTACTTTTCAAAATAAGCAAGGAGAGGTTACCTGGGAATGGGGTTGGGAGTATAAAGGGCCAGAAAGCAAGGAAGCTATCAGAGAGGACTACACTGGGTCAAAAGAACTTAGGACTCAAATAGGTACTCACTGGTCAAAGATGAGCCAATCTGAGCATCGATAAAAATAATAATTACAGTGACTTGAAAAACATTAAACTATTTAAATCCATGCATTTACAATGATACCAAAAAACAAGCAGTCATTACCTTTAAAAAATATTAAGACAAAATCATTATTTTGAAAACCCAGAGATAAAACTTTAGGGCAACCAAATAGTTGGTGAAGACAAGTTTCTTTTTGCAGAAGTATTCACAGTAATGAGTGAAGAAGGAATGATAGAATTAGAATATTACCCTTCTGTATCCTCTAATGAATTAACACATCTAATTAGTGATGTTTAATCACTACTACCATTGTAACAAGCAGCAAAACCAGAAATTATGTACTTCCTATGGGAAGAACACACCACCTATGAAGTAGTCTGGGAAAAGAGTCAGACTTGAATATGATAATTACCAGTGTACATGAAATACAGAGAACAACAGGGCACGTGAGCATTGTGAAGATGAACTCTCCCACATGGACTATAAGAAATTCTACAGGAAAAATGACTGGATTCTACAACAACAATAACAAAAAATGCAAAACAAAGATAAATGATGAATCTATAAACTAGAAGACCCTTAAGAAACATGTTTTAAAAAGAGAAAAAGATATGTTAACCAATCACAGTGCATGGACCTTGTTTGTATCCCAATTCAATAAACAAAGAGTAAAAATACAGAATTTGCCAATGGCGGTTGACTTACCAGATACCTGCTGGGCCCCAGGAAACTTCCTTACGTCTATCCAAGAGGTCAGAGGCAATAGTTCTTAGGCTTTCCAGGGTCTTCCTTAGTCTCTCTGAGGATATGTTCTGGATCTGGGAACAGGCCAGAAGTCCCAGGAGGGAACTCTCAACCCGTGAGATGTGGCAGGATAAATGCCTAATTTCCTTGAACTTCTCTGGGTCAATGCTCACATGTGCCCCACACCGTCCTCCGGTGAGATCGACCCCTCTTTCAGACGACAGTGTCTCTCCGTTAGCACACTCTTCCCTGACTCCCATCCCCTCCACTTGCCCACTTCCTCCCACTCATAAAATGGTTCCTGGTGTCATCCTCCAAGCTGACATCAAAATCTTTGCCTTAAGGTCTGCTCTTTGGGGGAACCTAGGCTAAGACACTGGAATTTTCAAATAACAACTTATTTGTCTGGAACATGATGATAGGGTTGAGGTTGTGCTTTTAAAAGGGGTTTTAGAGGTGCTTTTTAAAAACATTTACAGGTAAAATGATATGATGCCTGGGATTTCTTTCAAAATAATGAGTGAGAAGTTTGCTGGGAAAGTGGGTGGAGTGATAGACATGCAAGATCACCTCTGATTTGATAATCAGTAGAGTTAGGTGATGGGTACGTGGAGGTTTATTCCACTGTTATCACTACTTTTTATAGATGTTTAATATTTTGCATAATAAAAAGCTTTATGAAATCATGTCCACACTAAAGGTATCTTGGATTCAAAGAAAGTAGTAAAATCGGTTGCCTCTGGTTAAGGGTCATCAGGGAGGGAGGAGAATATGATAGGAGGAAGATATTTCAATGTATAATTTTTTTAATCCTTTAAAGCTGGACTAAGAGAAAGTATTACATTTTCAAGAACTAGAAAAAAAATGTTATATGCAATAATGAAGCTACAGCATTTAGAAGGAAATTTGAAGAGCAGTATGATTGATCACAGCAGTTTTCTCATAAAGTCTTTCCAATGTAACCTACTGAGCTAAAGATAAGGACCAAAATCTTTAACACATCCTGTAAGTCCCCGCAGGATCTAGTCCACGTCCACCTCTCAAGCTGTAGCTCTTTATAACTTTCAACATGCTCCAAACTTTTTTTTTTTTCATTTTTGTCAATCTCTTTCTCTCCTCAAAAACCTTTGCACAAGCCATTTCCAATTCCTTAGGGAAGCATTCTCTAATCCCAGACTAAGTCCTCATTTCATTTACATAAACAGCATCCTATGTCGCCAATTGTCACCACTGTGATTTCATTATTTTTATATTATATAATTATACCGCTGCTATGAGTTTACTCCACAAATCCAGTTTCAGAAATCTATCTTTCTTTCCTGTCCCTTTCTCGCCTGTTAGAACTTCGTCTTAATGACAACAGGTACTCTCTCACGGTCCCTTTGGAAACTTCAGTTCATGGTAGCACTCCATATTTATTGGGCAGAGACTGACAGATGAATGGATGGATGGATGAAAAACAAATAAGTAAAGAGAATGGATGCAGTCATGAGTTGAATCTTTTGAATTCTGGCCATCGGTTTTGTTGCCCAGTCAAAGATTTGAATTAACATGTAGCTGATCTTTGTACTTCAGTGTTTATGAAACCCAATGAAAACCTTGGCTGTATGCTACGAATAAGAAGAAAAAAGAATACTCTAATTGAAGCAGTTACCTCCAAGCTGAGGCCGCTTCATCTCCATGGATCATATTAAAAGCCACTCTCTCTCTCTTAACACCTTAACACAGCAGGCAGTATGGAGGGAACTCTGATTCCTCCACTATAATATGGGAATATTAAAACTTCTTTGCAATGTTATTGCCAGTGCCAGTAAGTAATAAGACACATCAAAGGACTTTGTAAATATCAAGAATTAAAAAATCTAAGTTAGCCTGTCCTTTGAATGAGCTTAAAGTTAAAATAAAAATCAAAGCCATTCTTGGGCAGGAAAATTTGTCACAACAAGCAAAATGCAGAGATGAAGTGTATGTGAAAGGGGAGAAGAGGTCCACATTGACCGTGGTCTTCCAGTGGAATTCAGTTGGCAGATTAGTGGCTCTAGCTCACTACATCTCATCTCTCCAGGATGAGCACGTCCACTGGAAAGGTAGCCTTCTTGGACTTCAGGATGAGATCCCCACTGAAGCATCCTTCTGCTTCATGTTTGCAGTGCCTTTATTCGGTACCCATTCAACCTAATTTCATATTGTTAGGAATTTGGACCATCCGATAGCCTATTTCTACCACTCCAGCTTTCGGAAGGGATGGATGTGCCCACAAGGCAGAAACTGTGCTTGTACCTGGAGGGAGGCAATTTGAGAACAAATGAAAAGAGGGACCGATAGTCTTCAGACCTGTATTTTTTATGCTCATACACATCTGCATTGCTTATGTGCATCACTTCCTTTTCACATTGTCATGCAGGGTCAGGCCCGTCTCACCAGGCAAGGGTAACTAAGAGAGTAAAATTCACAGACTCCTCACCCACATTAAGCCACCATAAAGCACTCTGGTCATAGACACTCCACGTGGGTGGGCGTTCCTGAGGATGCCTACACCTCTACTGCCTCCCGCTTTACGGGGCAAGCATGCCAGCAACATTATTAGCGATGCAGCACACGAACATCCTGGACTTCAGACAGCATAGATTTGAGTGCCAGCAGTTTACAGGGATTGCCTTGGAAATACCTGCTGCCCGGAAGCTGAGACTCTTGCGAAGTGGCTGTGCCCCACAACCCCGCACCCAGATGAAGGAAGGAGCCCATGAATCCCAAAGGAGGCTGACCGTGGGTGCAGCCCTCCGGCCTGGAGAGAGCCTCCCCACCCAACCTGGCCCAGCTAGTGCCTTGTCCAGACCACCTGGAGGAAGCCCCCTTGCTCACTTTTAAATAATCTTGCCTCTTGCATCGGTCAACTGAAAAGAAATGCACAACCTGAAAGTTGAGAATTTTATTTTCATTTGGCAGATTTTCTGAGGACTTCAAGTCTGGGAGACAGCTTCTCAAATAGCTCTAAGCGACTGCTCCCAAGATACAAGGGAGGGACCAAGATATATAGGAGATTTTGCAACAAAGATCAGGTAGTCAGGACATCAAAAGATTACTGTTAATTAAAGAAAACAAGACATCTCAAGTTAATGAACTTAGTACTTTTCTATTATGGGAAGATGCAAGAGTCTGGGCTTGTTGAAAGCATTTCTTTGATACGCATCTTAGCGATCTAGGGCCAGTATCTTATTCTTTCCCACTCTGAGTCCTCTCAGGGGACACCACTGGGGGTGGCTGCAGCGGCGCAAGCATTTTTCATTCACACATCACACAAAGCAACAATAACATATTTTTTTCAGATTCACTCTGAGTTAGCAGGGACACTCAAGCATGCAGCACTAGAAGTGGGACTACCTGCAAGACCAACCAACTGAAAAATATACATTGACTGAAAAATCTATTTCAATAAGCAGACTCTTCCCAGGCTTTCCTATTTGTGGATTCAGTTAAAGGGCTAAGTTAAAAATCTCTAGTTTTTCTCATGCTTATGTAACCCAAGGCCATCTTGTCTCCATTCCTCAAAATATGTGTATATATGACTGTGAAATACTCCTTCATTTCTATATGGAAAAGAGGAACAGTGCACTCAGAAAGGAAGGAAGGTCATGAAATAAAGGTCACGAAGTGGAGCAATGAAAAGAAACCATTTATTTGCTGCCAGCAGGAGGGTCCATCTTACCTTCAGATGGTTAGAAATTTTATATGTTAGACTGGTCGGGTGAAGCGGAGATGTGGAAACACGCGTGTGATGTATGAAACAGGTACAACTATTTCATTGTCAGTTGGAAGTTGACGCTGTCAGGACTTGCAGTTTAAGATCAGCAAGGTAAATGGGTGGTTTGCCCTAGGACCTGGCCACTCAGGAGTTTCAGCAAAAAATGTTAACTCTTTACAGAAGCGAAACTGCCACAAAAATCACAGAAGAAGCACGACTATTTTAAGCATTGCCTCTGTTGAAAATAACTGAGAAAAAAGCTCTTTCAATTTCTGTGCAGAATCTCTGGGGCAAGTGCTTGATGGTACAAGATACAATATTTGCTCATGAAAGCTATTTCCTTTTAATGGACACTTATCTGATTTTTTTTTTAAAAAAAAACCATAGCAAGTGCAAATTTATCCTCAGATACTAAACTGTATTTTAAGTTAATTAAAAAAAAGTTCTGAAGAGATTGAATAGGGTGATTCCCCTTTCAACTAGCTGCAATGACTCACGGAATCGCTCTCTCTCCTTTTTCTCTGGTGCTAACACACACACCCGACTCAGCCACAAAATCAGCTTGATGAATCAACTTTAAGAGAAAAGTCAGTCTAGAATCGCTGCGAGAAGTTCTTGTTCATCTTATGATGCTTATTTGGAGAACTTAACCCAGACTCTGTGCATATGGTGTCACTAATATTTGGATTCTTCTGGCCATCTCTTTCTACTTCTTTACTCAAATAAGGACTCTGAGTGTATGCTTAAAATAGCTTCCTAAAATTAAAGAAAACCCTTCAAGTTAGCAAATTCTCAATTCCTCAAGATCTTGCTAAGAGTAAACCATGCTTTCATGAGTGTTGGGTATCATTTACATCTGGTTTAACGCCTTGCCTTTTATTTGATTGTTCGGGAAGCACCAAGAGTGAGATGGATGTTTAAAAATTAAGAGTTGGACAGTGTCCATTGTCGGGGAGTTCCACCCACCTCCGTTACAAAAGGAAATAAGTGTAGCTGTCCTTATATTTGAGGCTCTTCAAGAAGACACCATGTAGACATAGAGGAGAGATTTTTCTATAGGAATAACCTGAAAGGAGCATTAACAAGGAGATTTTAACTAAATTCAAACAAGGCTCAGTCACTCCCATGTCCCTAGAACACAGGCTGGAGGAAACCCCCACAGGAGCCGAAAGGCAGATCCTTTTAGCAGTACTTACCCTTCAGCTCAGCTCAGCTCTCCGCCACACATGGATCTTCTGTCATTTTGACAAGTTTTGCACCAGCAATTGTGACTGTTCACCAGAGAGTCACAGACACTCATGAGCTGTTTTGTCAGAGCTTTGTTCTTGTGTCTTATGTGGATCATAATAAGGAGACTGTGAAGGGAAATACACTCAAAATATCAGTTGGTACCAAGGCAGAAAGACAGTGCTAAGTGATGGTGTAGATCACGTGGACATGTCCATACTCCCTATTACTGTGGGGTCCCAACTCAAGCTGTTACTCCAGTAAGGCAAAGCTTGTCCCTCTCTCTGTGTCTAAAAGGTGAGGGGAGAAGAAAGAGTTAGATATATTTCTTCTCTCTTATATACATACATTTGTATATTTGAATACATGTGTATATGATGTGTATCTCAATCATGTGCACACATGATATATATGCATGTACATATATATATAGTGACTTTCTGATTTCCAGTCAGTAAACTTGCATTTTTATTGAATTGTTCGTTTCTATAACTGAGCACCTTAGAATGCTTTGCACCATTTAATTACATGCTGGTAATTAAATACATTCAAGGAGAAAAAAAATACCACCAAGCAGATGTCGTATACTCAAGAAATGTCAAATTTGTTCTACAGGTAAAAACAACTGTATTTGTGTAAAGTAGATGTATGTCTAGCACAGCCTTTCCCATGCTGGGTTTGTGCTTTTCCTCAAACTGTAACGTATTCTATGTCAGGAATGTTTATTTCAATGCTAAAAGCCTCTTCCACATTGTCAGTAAAGAATGGTCTGTTTCTCCATGTCCAAAGCACGTCAGTAAAGCATGGTCATTTCAGAATAAGCAGGTGACTTTCACAATCAGCACCCAGCCATCCTTCCCTTTTGTTTTCGGATTTGTAGTTCACATGTCTCAAGAAACAGAATCCTCTTACACAAATATTCATGCCTAGTACAATTCATTTAATTGATTTCTACCAGCTGGCTTTGCCTGGACTTGTTTCTCAGTATTTGAAATTCTGCCTTGTTGATATTTCTTCTCCTGAGTGTACTTTATTTGTATCATGGTTCTCATGAGGACCCCTCGATGATAGGGACACTTCCTGCCTTGTGTTAAAAAAAGAGAGAAAAGTTGGTTAAATTTTCAAACACGTTTTTCTGTAATGCAGCAATAGCGATGTTGGCCGTGGCCACGTTAAATGCTGTGATGCACAACTGTGTTCACTCTTTGACAGAATACTCAAGCAATGTGCAGTAGAATTGCTTTAAGTTATAAGGTAATATCCATGTTAGCCTAACATAAACAACAAGAATGCGTAAGTAGTTCATTTTTAAAATAAAATTAACTATAATACAATTGTGTCAGATATTGCCTGAGCACAAACCTAATTGTGTTTTGCTTGAATGTATATAATTGATGCAGGAATGTTTTTGTATAGAGTAATGTGTCCTTAAGACTCTAAAAGGAATCCCCATCTCCACCTAGGAATTTGGTTATAAAGTTCGAAAATAGTCTACCCTAATCTCTTATCACCAGAGAGTCAAGATATATTTTAGATTAGCCATTAAAAGAAATCTTTTAAAAGAAAACTGTTCAACTGTGGTTGATATTTGGGATACCTTCAAAATAATTTTCTCTATGTTATTGGTAGTATCAAAACACCAGAATATTTTGAGGACTCAAACAACAGCAAAGAAAGGAAATCTGTGAATTAAATGATTTGCCGTTGTGTTTATATATTTTCCAAAGCGTCTAGTGTAGAGGATCATGTTATTGACCAGCCCTGATTACATACTGGAAAGGCAATAGGATGAAGAATGGGAGTTTATGGTGTTGTGGTGATGGGTCAGAGATACCTCTCAGGGTGCTCCCTTGTCTTCGATCCCTTGCCTTCAAAACAGCCACTGCCTACAGAATGGGGCTTCCTAATCAGGACTCTCCCACACACACCCTACACACCACAATCCCACAGTAATGGGTAGGATTATTTATTTAGATATTCTGTCTAGGAATATATAATTGTAATAATTGAGGATTCTTGTCTGCCAGTTTCATATGACCTTGGAATTACAAAGCAGCCAGATCATTTCAGGTCAAACCACTGAGAACAAGTTCTTAAACCCACCCCCGTGGGACAAGACTTTGATCAGCAGTGACAAAAATAAAGTGCAGGTCATTCTTGTAACCATGCTTTGAACTGAATGCCAACTTCTTTCTGTCCAATACAGCAAAATTATTATTTTTGTCACATGCTAGTTAGTAAGCAGTTAATGGGAATACTTGCGAATAACATGGTTTTTCACAAAACCAAGCCAGATGTTAGTTTTTGTATCCTCAATGTGTGTGTTCTGAAAGTGTCAATATTCAGAAATTTCTTTAATACCCTAACATCTTCCTTCATGATCATAATCATTATCAAAATCGGCATCATCACATTTATACAGACAGCAGGGGGTCACTCATGAAGACACAGGCAAAGAGAAAAAATACTTGCATAGAAGTAACTCCGTTCACAGCAGTGGAATCAAGGCATTGTTTTATCTCTAATAGAATAACCAGAAATCTGAGGACTGGGGTAATTTACCCAATGATACAGTTTCAAACATTTAAAAATTTGGCACTAAAATGATGTTATTTACAAAAAAAGAAATAAAATATCATTTTGCAAGTGACATTTAATAAAAATGTTAGTTATATATTAGACATATTCTTTATTATTTTGTTTAGAGAGGTTGATCTCCACAGTTCAAGATTCTTGCGGTGTGGAATTTACCAGCGAACTTTAGTCCTGCAATATGTCCTGTGAATATTCATATTTTTTAAATAGTTGGATAATTGGCTGTATCAAAGCATGAAGCACCTCTTTGCCCTGCCAGGAAAGATGTAGTTGCTTCTTAGGGCTTGGAAGAATATACTAGTTATTGTTTTAAAAACTTAAAAAAAAAATTTTCACTTCAATCTATTAACTCACAGGAAAGAAATTTAGAGAAGATGATCATTTACCAAAAAAAAAAAAAAAAGGAAAATATCTACTATTCAAATTAATGAATGCATAGATTTGGGGAGCTGCAGTTTAATATATGTTTTATTTTATTTTATATAGTATCTTATTATTAATCTTGAACCTGGAGAATGGCATGTATTATTAAAATACCAACTTGAATTATTTTCACAGGCTAAGAAGCAAGAAATGATTGTATATTCTGAGACCATAAAGGAGGATTGTACTTGAGATTTAGGAAGATTTACCTGTCAAATAATTTGTAGGATAAAGGAGAGCAAGAAAGTGACTGGGGGCAAATTCATGTATAAAAGACATGAGAATTCAGACTAGTTGGGTTGTCTGGGAAAACAAAACACAAGAATAAAAAAGACACCAATAATTATTTGTACATCTTTTACTAAAAATTAAAAAGGGAGTCTTTATTCAAGGCATAAAATATGGAAAATTCAGAAATGTGTAAAATTAAAACACATTCAGGGTATAGAAACAGGATAATGGTTAGATATATGGGCTCAGAAGTCAAGAAAATCACTTATGGGGGGAGGATATAGCTCAAGTGGTAGAGCACATGCTTAGCATGCATGAGGTCCTGGGTTCAATCCCCAGTACCTCCTCTAAAAAGAAATAAGTAAACCTAATTACCTCCTACAAAAAAAGAATGAATTTTTTAAAATGTTTAAATAAATTAATTTTTAAAATTTTTAAGTATTAAAAAAGGAAAAAAGAATATATCTATACACAAATATATGTGTATATATATTTAAAAAAGAAAATCACTAGGGTTTAAGCTATTTAATGAGTCTTAAATTTTCATTACTAAATTTAAATTTCTAGAAATTCAATTTAGTCCTTTTTAATTTATAATTTACATAAGATAATATTCACTTCCCAAACTGAAACTTTGTACCAATTAAACAATAATTCCCAGTCCCTGCTCCCTTTCAGCCCCTGACAGCCATCATTCTATTTACTGTTATAGGTACCTCATATATGTGGAATTGTACAATATTTGTCCTTTGTGTCTGGCTGGTTTCACTCAGCAAAATGGTTTCAAGCTTCATCCATGTTGTAGCATCTGTCAGAATTTTATTTCTTTTTAAGGTCAATTTTTAATTTATATATAGATAATTTATATATTTTATTTATGTATTTATAATTAAAATTCTATGTATATATTTATATACATATATATATAGACAGAGAGAGAGAATTTGGAATTGCTGGATCATATGGTAATTCTATTTTAAATGTTTTGTAGGCCTATCATACTGTTTTCCATAATAGCCACACCATTTTACATGCCCACCAGCAACACACAAGGATTCCGTTTCTCCACATCCTTACCACTTGTTATTTTTCGTTTTGTTTCTTTTTAACAATGGTCATCCTAATGAGTGTGAAGTAATGTCTCACTGTGGTTTGATCTGCATTACCCTAATCCCTAGTGATACTGAACATCTTTTCATGTGCTTATTATCTGTCTGTAACAGATTTTGACTTAAAGTCTATTTCGTTTGATATTAGTATAGCTACCCCTCCTCTCTCCTGGTTACTATTTGCATGAAATTTCCTTACACTTTCAACTTACATGTGTCTTTAGATATAAAATGAGTCTATTATAGACAACGCATAGTTGGACTCTGTCTTTATATCCATTCTATCTATCTGTGTGTTTTGACTGAAAATTTTTAATTTATTGACCTTAAAAGTAATTACTGATGAGGACTTATTTTTGACATTTTGTTATTTACTTTTCCTATGTCTTACAGTGTTACTGTCCCAACTACATTTCCAATGTTTTTTTAATCACAGTTTCTTTTTCTCCTTTGGCATTGAATTGCCTCTATTGCCTCTTTACTGAGTGAATTTATTGTATTGTAATTTAATATTTTAAACATAGTTACCCTCTTTGAATACATTTATAAACTGCTTTAAAAGCTTTTTCTGCTAAATCCCACCTCTTGGCTCACTCAGTCAGTTTCTACTGACTATCTTTTTTCTTGAGTGTAAGTCAAACTTTCCTGTTTCTTTGCATGGCTCATGATCTTTGCATAAAAATTAGACATTTAAAACAATGTATTATAGCAATATCCTGGGTTCTGTTCTGGTTTTTTCCTTATTTTGTTTTGTTTTTAATATTTTTGCCTAGACTGAAGCTGTGGAATCTGTCTCCTTCTCAGTGCAAGTGATGTTTCTGCTTAATTTTTTATTTTCCCATTTTATTCTCCAGTCTGGCTCCCTAGGGTTTGCTCTTATGTTTGCATAGCTTAGTGGTTAGCCAGTAATTTAGGAAGAGTTTATATTCAAACACCTGAAACCCATAAGGCTGCCATCCTAGGCAGTTAGATGTCTTTGTGGTTTGGGGAGCCCGTTCCTATTTAGAGCCTGTTCTCACATCTCCTTTGCCTCTTACTTCTTGCTGGATTCTCCCAGGTCCACTTTGCTCCTGTATGTAGTTTCCCAGTCAGCCAGGTATATACAGAGAACTTACCTCAGCACTTCTGTGGCTCTCACCTTCCCAGAATCTCGCATTAATTTCTGCCTGATTGCCTGCTTGCCACGCTGGGACCTCAATCTTGGGGTAGCACGGTTGCAGGTGTTTCCCATTCATTTCCTGTCGAGTTTGCCATTTAAAGCTGACAAAGCTACAAGATGTCACCCTTGCCCAAAATTGAGTCTCCCACTCGCAGCAAATCTGCTAGGATTTTTTGGCCAGTCCTATGCTGGTAAAGCTGCAGTTCTCAACAATCAGGCTGGGGAAAGGGGATAGGAGCAACCTGAGCACAGAAGGCCCCAGACCTCCGCTGTCTTCACCCTCAAACTCTTCTCATTTTATCTTCTTGATTTGTCTCACTGTCCCCCATCTCGGAGCCCTGAAATGGCTCTTTTCATCCAGTGTTTTTAAAACTTTGTTTTTGTTTTTGTTGTTTTGGGTTTTTGTTTGTTTTGTAGACAGGATTCACTGACAAAATGCCTCCACAGGCAGAAGCTTGTCTTCTTTATCAACTTTGGAATAGTTGAAAATACTTGTATTCTATAGCCCATTGAAGTAAGTTAGGTAAAAATAATTATCTCTGTAGATTTTATTCTGTTTCGCTTTTTCACTTTACTTTCATCAATTCTGCCCTGCAAACTTCTGTCTTCAGCTGCTTTTGGGGGCCAGCTGTATCAACCCCATACACTCATGGAACAATTCCTGTCTACTAATTTTGTGCTGGGTTATAGTCACATGGAGAAGAATGTGACACACTCCTTGAAACAGAATATCCTGCAGCCCTCCTGTGGGAAATGATCTATTTAGTCCTTTTTCATATCTGTTTGAGTCTTTTTCGTATAACATCTTGTTTATTGCCCATGTTTTTAAGTGTTCCACTAAATTTTATAAAAAGCTTGTTTAAATTTCATTTTAAAAATTTCAATATCTGAATCCCTTAGGAATAGGATTCTTTGGCTTCTTGATTCTGGTGATGCCCTCTTACCGAGGCTTATTTCCTGGTATTTGTCATACAGAGTGTATGGATTTTATGGGGGGAAAATCCCAGTGTTCAAGGGTTTGCTCTCCAAAGAGGATCTTCTTTTCCTTTGCTGTGTACTCTGGGACACTACCCATCCAGCACAAGCTAATTTCACGGTTTCCATTTTCTGTAACCACACAGGTAATGTATTTTTGACCCTGAAACCTATATTTAGAAAATCCTCATTTAAAATTCTTAGAAACTTTTCTAACCTAGATCTTAGGCCAAGAGAAATGAGTCTTCTTGTGGCCTCTCTTTGGTAAGTGGCTATTTCTGGTTCATATTTTCAGTTTTGTGAAAGTACTTTATGGGTCCCTAGTTTATGTGTGCGGATTTCAAGTCTAATTCCTCCCCTCCTGATGACCTAAGAATTAGCCTCATGTCCCCAGAGTTAGTATTAAAATGCGATCCATTAGGCTGTAGACTTTGTTAAATTCCCCAGGACAACCTCAACCTCAAAGTAAGCTTTTTTTCCCCCCCGGGTCTTTATTTCTGGCCTGTGCATTTTCTCCTTAATTTGAAGGGAACTATGTACTATTGAGAAGTATATGATATTTTATACAGCATTTTCAGTTTGTTTGTTTGTCCTTTAGGTGCCAGAGCAGAAACCTCCATAGGGGTTTTAGTAATTTTTAGAGTTTTGTTCTGGGATTTTCTAAGTAGAAAATCATGCACATGTAAATAATGTTTGTTCACCAGTCTCTTTGCTGATAAATATAATTTTAAAATAGTGCATTGCCATGGCTGAATCATCCTGAACAATGTTCAATAATCAGAGTGATTGCATTCTAGTTCATTTACAGTTTTAATGAGAAGGACATGTATTTTGCTTTATAATTTTGGCTCTGGGTTTGGAATAGTCAGTCACAAAAGTGATTGACTTACTCTTTATAGTTCAATAATTTTTAGCCAGGATGTATATGCAAATGTCACAAATGTCTTTTTCGCACCTATTGAGATGACTGCAAGGTTTCAAGTATTCAAGTACGGCAATATTTCTTGTCATGCAAATGACAGCTGTTACCACCTCCAGGAGAGGAATCTTACCCCATCAGGAGAGGAATCTTACCCCATAAGGAGCAGCAGTCCCAGGATGTCCACTTACTCCATGGTTTGGGGCTGCAAGAAAGTCGCACATACTTCATGAAACAAGGTTTACTCCCAAACAAAACAGACAGAGCAACACCAGCTTCAATAGTGGGTGTTAGGTCTCCAGCCAAAACTGACACAGATGATGGTCTCTAAGCACCCCTCTCTGTAAGCAAGGGACCTGGCGTCTCCACTGTGTCTGAGATGTAGAAAGCTGAGGACATACCTGAGGGCCATGTGATGCGCATCTTTAACAGAACAAAGAAGCACATATGTGGAACAGGTCAAGATGCTCTTACACAGGGCAATGTGAGCAGCACAGGGGGTGGGGGCGCCTTATCTCTCTTTAAATATCCCAGGCCCAATGTGACTATTTTGGGGTCATGCCTGGGTAAAAAGACTGCATGCACAAAGGAACGAAAGGGCCTTTCCCAACAATTTTCTAGTGTTGAAACTCTTTGCATTTTGAAAAATCCCAACTTGGTCATATTTTACACCTACACGAATTTCTGTAAATATATATTTTTATATACTTGAAGTATATGTTTTATGGATTTCATATTCACACATATGCATATACAATGCAATTGTTTTAATTTAGAGTTTTGTAAGTACATTCATGTAGAATTTATTAGGTATGCAGTTTTCTGTCTCTGGTACATATTGTACATTTAAGTGTAAGAATCACGCTAGTTTTATAATTAGAAAGGGATTTTTTTTCTTAAATTTTCTTTGTGGAAGTTCAAATTTTAAAAGAAATATATGTTCATTTTGTCTATTTAGAATAATATGAAGATGCATAAAATGAAGTTAGTGATCTCCTCCTGCTCTCAAACTCTTTCCATTTTATTTCCACACTTTTCTGTTTATAAAAAATACACAAATAATTTATGTATTTTACCTTTTTGTTGTTTGGGTGGTTTGTTGGTTTTATTAAAATGGAATTAAAATGGGATCTGTACTTCTCATGACTTACTTTCCTGAATTAATGGTATTGGGTATATTGGCTGTCACTTCAGGTCTATATGGATAGATTTATCTTACGTTTTTTTAAGAGTCACATAACATTCTGCAGTGTGGATGAGCTGCAATTTGTTCAAAATTTTCTCAAGTACATGAACATTCACATAGGATTTACAAACATTTTGCTTTTGTTTTTGTTTGTTTTGTTCTGTATATATAAATTACATAAAAGTATTTCCAAGTTTACAAGATAAATTTATCAAAGTACGATTGTAGTACAATATACATTCCCAGAAAAGTTTCCTAAAGGGTTATGGTCATTCACACTTTCACCAGTAAAATATGAGAGTGACCATTTCTTCTTCATATTATTATAATTTCTGTATTTTATCTTATATTATTTTGGGTGAAAGGTAGGGTAACACAGTATATTTAGTTGTCATTTCCCAGACTGCTAAAGAAATTGACCACTGCATTATGTGTTTATTTTCCCTCAGATTTCCATTTTTTGGATAACTGCATTTTCTTCAATTATAATATTATTAAATTACTTTACTTTTCAGTATCAATAAATTGAAGCATATCATTATTAGCAATAATAACTAGGGAGGAGAGGGGATAAATTAGGAGTATGGAATTAGCAGATACAAACTATTATACATAAAATAGATAAGCAACCAAGATGTACTGTAGACCATAGGGAACTATATTCAGTATCTTATAATAACTTATAATGGAAGAAAACCTGAAATATATATACTTATGTAAGTAACTGAATCACTTTGTTGTCCACCTGAAACTAACACAATGTTATAAATCAACTATACCTCAATAAAAAAGGAAAAAAAGAAATAGTAGCTAATTTTTGTCATATAAGTTAGAAAAAATATTCCCCATCCACTGTTTTTTGATGTTATAAAGTTATGGTATTTTGACATAGGTTTTAAAAAATCATTTTATTGAAGTATAACTTACATACATAAAAATGAACATATCCTAATTGTACAGCTTAATGACTTATCACAGTGAACACAGCCAAGAGGCCATCACCCAGACCAAGAAATAGGACTTCAGCTACTAAAAACTCTCCCATTGTTTTCCCTTATTCATTATGCCTTCCTTCATCCGTCACTTTCAACACTGTGCATTAGTTTTGTCCATTAATAAGATTTCTATTTGTACACATATTTTAAACACATTATGACTTTAATGTTTGATACAATCAATTTTCATTTTGCTAAAAATGTCATCTTTTTATTGCTTTTTTTCTCTGTTTTCATGTTTTCCCTCTCACATGTTGTCAGGTTCCTTCTGTGTGAAAACCTCCCTTCAGTACATCCATTAATTTGTATCTGCTGTTGATAAAGTCCCTCATCTTTTGTCTGTGGGGAAATGTTTACTTACTTTACTGTCATTTTGAGGGGTATTTTCACTGAATATAGAATTTAAGCTGGCATTTCTTTGAATTTTTTGATGATACTCTTCCATTGCCTTACAACTTCCACATTTTTGTTATGTGAGCAATGATTTTTGTCATTACTCTGACATTCCTTTGTTTTCACTGCTTCCTTTAAGAAAAAAATTCTGTTGTTCTTCTCTCCTCCCCTCCCCAATAATTTCACTTGATATGTCCAGGTGTGGTTTTCTTTTGTATCCTGCTTCTTTTTTTTAGCAATTTTTGGAGATTTATTTATTATTATTTATTTGTTTTTTTAATGGAGGTACTGGGGATTGAACCCAGGACCTGGTGTGTGCTAGGCATGTGCTCTACCACTGAGCTATACCCATCCCCTCTTTTAGCAATTTTTGAATCTTTGTCTTAATGAGTTCCATTGATTTTATAAGAATTTCAGTATTATCTCTTCAAATATTGCATCTGCTCTTTCTCCCTTCTTTTCTTCTGATATTGATATTCCAAATTAGACCTTTTCCAAAATGTAATATGTCTCTTACTCTCTTTTCTCCATTTATTTTTGTTGGTTTGTTTCTCAATGCTTCATTCTGGATATTTTCTCTTTTTTTGTATATATATATTTTATTGAAGTCTAGTCAATTTACAATGTTGTGTCAATTTCTGGTGTACAGCACAGTGCTTCAGTCATACATGAACATATGTATATTCATTTTCATATTCTTTTTTACCATAAATTACTACAAGATATTGAATAGAGTTCCCTGTGCTGTACAGTGGATATATTCTTTTGATCCCTCTTTCATATCACCAATTATCTTTTCACCTGTGTCTATTAATAGTGTTACTCATCTAATAAATTTTTAATTTCAATTGTTTTATTCTTTAGATCTGGAATTTCTGATGGGTTGTTTTGATTTTTCTAGTTCACTGCAGAAATTTCCGTAGTTTCATGTTATTCACTAAAAGTATTAACCATATTAACATATTGATCTGTGCTTTATAAAGCCTCTTAATCTTTTATGTGTGAAAAATCCATTTAAATGGTCTATACTATTGATTAAATTAATTACATCTTACCTTAATACTTCACTGCAGTACTCTGATGATGTTATTCCATTGTCTTTAGCCATCCACAGTGGCTAATGTTAAATCTGTTTCTTTCTAGCTAATAGATATGTTTTTAAATACCTCATAATTTTTAATATAGCCTTCTAATTTTTGATATTCTGTCATATCACTATGATGTATTGGTATGTGGCTTTATTTTTATGTACCATACTTAGTAATTTCACTGTACTTTTGAGCTGAATTTTTGTCTTTAATCCTAGGAAATTTTCATCTTGTATCTCCTAAAAATTTATCTCTCCTTTATGATAAAAGTTATTTCCTTTATGGTAAGTGTCTTACCACTCATTACATGTTTGTCAGAGTTTTTCAACCTAGGCTTAAAGTATCTTAATTTCTTTTACATTTTTGAAATTGTACTTGCATTTTTTTTCTACATCTGATGTCTCTTGAGTATTATTTTTAAATTAACTGTTTCTTCATCTTTGCCAGCCTTGAGCCCTATGTTTAGTACTTATCAGACCATCGTGTCCAATGCCAAGAATTCTATTTTCTTCTTTTCCACCAATATTTTTTCATTTCACTTTGACTCCTATTTTTATTTACTTTTTATAATTTTGTAATAAGTATAATTTTTCTATTTATAACTCAGAGCATTCCAAATTAATATATTTTACTTTCTATGATTTTTCCCATGAAGAGTGAATGAATAAATGTCGAAGCTGATTTTATTTTTCTGTATTTTTAAACATTATAGTATCTTGAAGTATTTTAGTATATTGGCTAGTGTAGTCATTTCAGTGTAGAGAATTCCTTTTTCTGCTCCCCTCCCACCATCATCTCTTCTTCTGTGATTACAACCCTTTGGGTTGCAGATCTGTGGCTACCTTGATGTAAAACCAAGGCCCTAAGTTTAAATTAGGTCTTATAAAAGTCATTCAGGACCTCTGAGTTGTAGAATTATTGGGAGATGTCACATTCAGCCAATATTGTTGCCAGTATATGTAACCGGTGTCCAGGTTCTTGTCCCGTCCCAGAAAGAATTCAGAGACAATGTGGAGGTTAGGAAAGTAAAGTGAGGATTTATTAAAGGATGGACAGTACACTCTCAAGGGGAGAGCGGGCAGGCTCAGGTGAGCAGCTGCCCTGGGTTTCCTTGGCAAGTTGGTTACACAGAATATAAAAATGAATGGGCAGAATATTCATTAGGGAGGGAAGGGTTTGGGGTCGTATTCTGTAATTTTTATTGCAATTCTGCCTTCCAGGAGGGAGGAGGGATTTTTGTCCTTATTTTGTCTGGATCGGACATATGGTGCAGGAACATGATGGGTACTTCTAATCTGCAAGGCTAATTTTATTGAAATGAGGGCATAATGAGCAAAAGGTTACATTCAGACACTGGAGATTACTGCTTTTTCCCACCTTTCTTTGTAGGCCTGGGCCATTCATCACCTCAATAGGTGTGACCACTTATCAGCCCAGAGGTTCCTGCTTTTCTTTCTCTGTCCAAGGACCCCTGGTGCTTACATGATGTAGGGTTTCCATATTTGGCCTGTGCCCCTCCTTTCTGCCCAATTCCTGCCATTTGGCCTGCGGCCCCCTTTCTCTGCTCATGTCTAGCTATCTGCCTGCTCTGACAACATAAGCCAATAGATGAGGTTCAGTTCCCAGGGAGTAAGCTGTGTCTTTGTAATTCCTGCTCCCCCAAAGATTCAGCTTAGATGGCCTGAGAATTTTTTCAGGCTTTCCTCTTGAGTTGGGAATTCCAACCCCATCTCTTCTTTAAGCTGAGCAACTGGCCCTGATGTCCCATCTGGCGTGAAACCCTTGATTCCCCATCACACTGCACTATTTGGACTCCCGCATACCGCTTCCTGCTGATGAGCCCACAAAGTACATGAACTTGTCTCCACCCACCATGTAGCAATTCTGTTGTGTTGATAATCCATGCAGATACTTATCTGGCTTTTGAGACAGGCCGTGTCTTCGGTTTTTTTTTTTTTTTTTTTTTCATGTGTTGCTTAACATTCCCATGCGTCAGAAAAGGATTAGTTAAACTATAAAATGACTAGGTCATCTTGGTTGGAACTCATCTCTTTTTCTTCAGTCTTGAAGAATACGTTCTAATATTTCAGTTCTCTTGCTTTACAAACACACATACACACACATACACATACACTCTGGATATATGTGCCAGTGCATTCATATACACACATACACACATGTATATGTATATATCACATATATGGTGCATATATGCATATATGTAGAAATATATTTATTAATTCATTCATCTACACACACACAGTTTGTACACACACACACACAGATCTTCCTCAGTTTACAATGGGGTTATGTCCCAATAAACCCATTGTAAATTGAAAATACAGTTAAGTTGAAAATGCATTTAATACACCTACCAAACATTACAACTTAGTCCAGCTGAACTTAAAAATGCTCAGAATGATTACATTAGCCTACGGTTGCACAAAATCATTTAACACAAAGCCCATTTCATAATAAGGTATTGAATATCTCATGTCATTGATCAGATACTGTATGGAAAGTGAAAAACAGAATGTTCGATGGGTCCAGAATGGTTGTAAGTGTGATGATCATTCACCCTCATGATCACGTGTCTGACTGGGAGCTGTGGCTGCTGCTCTGCCCACCATCACGAGAGGGCATCAGACTTTCTTCCACTGACCCTGGAAAAGAGCAGAATTCAACATCTGAAGTACAGTGTTTACTGCGGGCATTTTACTTTCCCACTATCAAAAAGTCAAGAAATCTCAAGTCAAACCATTGCAAGTAGGGGACCATTCACATATATATAAATAAATGAACTGGTACCTGTATCCAGATGCCCTGTGTGTGTGCGTGTAGGTGGTGTGTGTTTACATACACGTGTAATTTGCTTTCTCTTCTCAACGGAGAATTATATTGTCAGTATCTCAAGTGCAAGAGAGTCAAAAGAGTTCTACATTTATTTTCTTTTTGGATTAGTTTCTTACAAAATCACTAATAATGATCCTGGCCCTCAAATCTACCCTAGAACTAGACTGTCTGTCTCTAGGGAAGCTGGTACTTGAATTGCAGTGAAGTCATCCTTCTACCTAACAAGATGAGTGGGATATGTGGTTGAATTAAATCACAAATGGTACTCTCTTAAATTTTATTTTTGGTAAAATACTACTTAACATGTAAAACAGATCCTTTCTCCTTCAAAATGCATGACAGCCATTTACTAATGAATGCTTTTAAATTCTTCTGCCTGAGCCTTAAGACATAACAAATTATAAATTCAATTTTTTTTTTTCCTGTAAAGATGGAGAAAAGGAAGCAGGCAGGTAGAGTAAGATTTGGGCCCGGAAAGTCAAAGCTTTATTCAAAAACTGGAAACGATTCTGTTTGTTAAGCTAGCATTATCTCTTTGCACACGTTTGATTGGAATCATGCAACAGTCACTTAAATCCTGCTTTAAAGGAGCCCACTGGAGTTGTCATCTTTCTCTTCGTGACAGGGAGTCATTTATAATATCTTGTTCTAGAAGAGAAGTCAAGGGAAGTGAAGGAAGAAGGGAAATGAGAAGAAAGCAAAGAAATAAAAAGCAAACTTAATATTGCTTACTTCTTCTGTTTTATCTCTCTGAGAAGCCATTCTTTTCTTAGTGATTGGCATTTTTACAAGTGGTTTCTTATGGTTAAAGGCTCTTCAGTAAACTCCTCTGATAGCATAATCCACTCCCTAAATGTACCCAGTACCACTCTGGTTGTCATATTTTGTTCCAGAGGCCAGATGCCTCTTCCTTCTCTTGGTCCTGGTGCTCCAGACAGGCAAAATAGTCCCATCTAGTCTCCAGCTGTGACACACAGATACTCTCTTGACTGCGTCCATCTATTTCTTAGCCCTTGTTCTGGAGGAAAACGGGCAGCTTTAGGGCAAAAAGGTATCCACTGTCTCAACTCATGTGTGTATACTGGAAACTCGGCGCCTAGCTCAATGTTTCCCCAACAGTTTGCTCTGGGTAGATGTTCCAGTTCCGGGAGAACCAAACAGCTCTGAATCTTGTAATATTAATGAGGAGGTGGGGAGGCTGGAAGACAAGTTTGTTCCACTTGTCCCATTTTTGACTGGATTCTATTCCTGACCAGAACCTGTAGGGCAGTCATCTCCTCAGGCCTTTAGCCTTCTTCTATTTGGCCTGTGGAGGAATGTCCCTGCCACCTCAGTGAACAAAGGATATTGTGGCCATCAAGCCATCAGCCACCTCAGCTGCCCCGATGGGGCACCTGAGGGGACTCAGGATGGAGAAAAGCAGGATGCTGGCCCTGGATTGTTAAAATGCACATCAAAGGAGTGATTTCAGGGAGCCCAGACTCTTGCATCTTCCCATACATAGAAAAGGGTTAAATTCATTAACTTAGGATGTCTAATTTTTTTTTTTTCAATTTAACAATAACATTTGATGCTCTGACTACCTGGTTTTTGTTGAGAAACTCCTGTATATCCTGGCTCCTCCCGTACTTCTTTGGAGCAGTCCCTCAGAGCTGAGAGGCTGCCTCTTGGGCTTAAGTCCTCAGAAAATGTGCTGAATAAAACTCAACTTTCATTCTCAACTTTTCGGTCGTGCTTTTTTTTTTTTTTCCAGTTGACAGGAGATAGCTGTGTTGTTTATCTGTGTGGTGCAGTGCAGGTAACATGGCGGCCATGTGATTTTGAACTATAAATTTACTTAAACAATTCCTCCCTTGTTTTCTCTGTTCAACACCAGGTACAGTACCTACCAGAGTAGATCAAGAGGAACAAATGAGTGATTGAATAAATGACGTCCCTTGGTAGAGCACGGAAGGAACACACAGATCCAAACTGGGTGGTTAAAACCTGTTGCAAAAACTTACCCCACAGGGTTTGGCAGCATCTTCCACTTACCAGTAAGAATCATGGTATTTTCTCCCCAAAATGGAAAAAGATACCAGGCCATCCCTGAGCTACCACAAAGCCCACAAAGTGCTGGGATGAGTCAACCCTCATGTTCCCGATGCCCGATGCAAGTGTCAGGGAACTCAGGGGTTGTCTGTTATGCTGTCATCAAGGCTACATCTTAGGAGTTAACACCTCCCGTCTTTCCTCACCCCAGTATATTATTTTTTTTAAAGTGCTAACACATTAATTTTACTGCCAAAGAACTGTGTTTTTTGTTTATAATTTTTAAGTTCTTTCATTCATCTGTGTCAGCAGCTGCAGCTGAAACTCCAAGACACCTGATTCCGGGAAGAAATTCTCGGGGCAGAAAATGAGGAAGGCACACTTGCGGTGTCAGGAAAAACATTTTTAGTTAGTCTTATCTTGGTACCCCGCTGCCCTTTTTCAACAAATGTATTGAATTTCTGTACTTTACTGTTGCTTCATAGCCCAATATCCAAAATAGACTTCTCTAATTTTGTGTGTGGGAGAGAGATTTTAGTTAACAAATGATCCCATATTGTCTTTAACAGGGAAGGTTGTTAACCTGGATTATTGTACCCAGATAGAACATCACATGGGAAGCCCTCACGGCTCCCCAGCTCTCAGCCTCTTTTTCTCCCTCTGCTTTCAGCAGTTTCCTGAATTAGGAGCAGGGCCATGAGCACAAAGTGGTGCATACAATTCCACTTGCTCTCTGTAAGTTGCTTGCATTTTTGTTGTTGTGGGTGGTGGGTTGCTTTTTGTTGTTGTTGTTTTGTTTTGTTTTTTTGGTGGGGGGAGGTAATTAGGTTAATTTCTTTATTTACATTTGGAAATGGTCCTGGGACTGCACCCAGGAGCTCGTGCATGCTAAGGCATGTGCTGTACCACTTGAGCAATACCCTCCCCGACTGCATGCATTTTTGAAACGTGCTGTTCTGGTGGAACAAAACCTTTCCAGGAAAATGACGGACGCCGAGTATTCCCAGTGGAACTATCACTTTTAGACTATCTCATTTAATTGTACTGCCAGCCTCGCCAGTTGAAGTTGCCAGCTGTTGCCCTTTCGTCCAGTTGATTTGGGGTCCTCCCCTATTAATTATCATAACTATGTGATTAATAGAGACAGAAGCTTTTATCAGAAGCGTCTGGCCGTGGCAGAGCCAGAAATGGTTGGGTCTTCAGAAACAGCAGTCAGGTTCCTGGAGGAGGAAAGCAGCAATGTTAGCATCCCTAATGTGGGAAGAAGACTGCCTCTCCATGGCGCATGCTTAGAAAGGACCCATGTGCAGCCTAAAAAGGGCCTAGAAACATGAAGCGAAAGCTTCTTACAGTGGTTGTAACTAAAACTGCCTATTCAGTCCAGAAGGTTAGATAGAAGTAAGATGCACAACTGTACTGTGGAGTTCTTTTCCGCTCTTTTTCCCCCGAAGTCTTCACTCAATGTTCCTAAACCCATCTCCTCTCCTCCTCAGCTACAGCAGCTTGTTCTGTTCCCAGGGATCTCAATCTCGCTGACTCCTGACACCTTGCTTTTGTTCAGATTTTAAACAGGCGCCTCCCGCTCCTAAAATAATCCAGTTCTATTGTTAGGGAGGCCCCAAAATGTCTCCATACGTTCTGAAAGCTTCCATGCCTAAGGTCCTTTCTCTCTGTTCTGAGTGTCTGTTTTGTGTGTTAGTAACCTAGATTCAAACTACAAGCCTTTTGCTACTTTTCATAAAGAATTCACTCGCCTCCATAGCCTCAAGGGTGATTTGGAGCTCCGAGGAGAAAGGCCATGTGTTGGCAGGCGTGGCTGTCCCCCGACTCCTTGGTTCCTCTCTCCTGCCCCGTTGCCTAGAACAACAAATTCTTGCTCTTGGAGAATATTTCTACCTTCTTTAATGTCCCTTGGGGTTTTACCACTTATGGTGTAACAGGTGGGATAAATCATTTAAAATATTTTTTTTCCAGGCAAAATACACAGGTTTCCCTAAAGAGGTCTAAGAAACCACTTAAAAATAATTCATTATATTTGGAAGGGCATATTCTCTATGCAAAATCTCTGTCTCTCCTCCTCTAAATTTGACTCCACTCAAACGTTTTCTATGTTATTTGAGACTTGTTTGGCTAGAGATGATCAAAAGGCTCTGAACAAAGAAGGGAACCCTACCCTTTGCAACAAAGTGGCTGGACCTTAAGGGCATTATGCTGACTGAGATAAGTCAGACAGAAAAAAAGTACCGTATGTTCTCACTTATATGTGAAATCTAGAAACAAAAACAAAAAAAAACAAGGAATAAAACTAACCAAACTCATATATACCAAGGACAGATTGGTGGTTGCCAGAGAAAGGGAGGGGGTGGGGAGTGGGTTATGAAGTAAGTCCTGGGGACATATGTACAGCATGGTGACTATAATTAAAAATACTATATTATACATGTGAAAGTTGCTAAGAGAGTAGATTTTAAAAGTTCTCATCACAAGGAAAAAAGGTAAGGTGACAGATGTTAACTAGACTTATTGTGATGATCATTTCACAATACACACAAATATCAAATCATTATGTTGTACACCTGAAACTAATACAATGTTATATGTCAATTACACCGCAATTGAAAAAAAAGGCAATGAAGTAGAATATGTTCTACCTCTTGACCTTTATGTATAAAGTGTTAGAAAACAGGCATAGTCAATTCAAACAACAAAGAATGGAGAAAAACACTTTACGAAGCCTGTTCATTGAATTAATATTACTTGGCTACAGCTAATACTTATAGGTTGGCTATAGTCCCAAATAATTTCTCTAGAACACAATGCATTTGTTACACAATTGTCCCAATTTCAGAAGTGGCTTCATTTCCAGCTTGGTTGTATTGGGTATTCAAAATCATAATGTGTTCGAGTTGAAAACGATGGATCTTAAATAGGACGGATCTTCAGCTCATCTAGTGAAACACTGTCATTTTACAGATGAAGAAAGTGAGAGTAAGTGATGTGGACTTGCCCCAGGCCACACAGTCCGTCCATGTCAGTGTCAGGGCCCAGCCTCTCTGTGTCCCTCAGGTCGGTTCTGTTATTCCATGCAGCTCCTTGGCCGGAGACAGTGATCCTGAGTAGTGACTACTCAAAGTATTTCTCCAAGTGGACATGAATATTTCTTCAAATGGAATTGAGACAGGAGTAAGGCAGCAGGGCACAGCCATTAAAAAAAAAAAGACACAGCAATGAGCACCAAGATGGTGGAAAATTCAAGTCCCAGTAGACCTTGAGGCCCAAGATGGCGGGAAATTTGACTTCTGTTAGATCTTGAGCTTCATTATATGCTCATTACAATATATTAGCATGGTAAATGGCATGCCCACAGGCACCATGACAGTTCTGAGACCGACCATAAAAGATCAAAAAGTGGGTGATGGCTCAATTCCTGGGACTCCCAGCCCCTTCCCCAAAGTAGTTGGAATAATCCTCCTACTTGCTAGCATATGAAGTAATCAAGTCTATAAAAACTAACAACCCTGCACCTTGTGGTCACTCTCTGGCCTTCTGAGATGGCCCGCACTCTGTCTATGGAGTGTGCATCTCTCTGAATAAATCTCAGCTATGGCTCACTCTTTTTTTGTTTTTGTTTTTTCAATTTATTTTTATATTTTGGTCCGGGGGGGGGAGGTAACTAGGTTTATTTATTTTGGGGGCAGGTACTGGGGATTGAACCCAGGGCCTTGTGCATGCTAGGCATATGCTCTACCACTTGAGCTATACCCTCCCCTCTGTGGCTCACTCTTAAGCTCTTTCCTGCATGAAGCCAAGGACCCTCACTTGGTGGAATGCACCCCAGGCACTCGCATGAGACCTGGGACTCGGCCATCCTCTTGTGCCCCATTTTCCTTGTATCAGAATGGAGTACAAGTCATACATGTTTTAAAACCACCAGAATTAGATTACCACAGCATATACTGATATGTGGAACACAGTTAATACAGGACGTATAATTAATACGTGGAATGTAAGATGCAGAGTAATTCTGAAGCCCCAACCTCTCCCAATCCAATAGCTAAATGGTACTGAGGAGGGTGAGGCAGAGTGTCTATGTCTGGAAAACCCAACTGAATGGACATGAACTTAAACTGCATCTTGGGTTTAGAATTGCACAAACTGGTGCCTCATTCTTGACATTCAGCCGTTTAGTTACGTGACGTTGGGCAAATCATTTCTGTACTCAGCTTGACTCTCCTTCTCTGCCAAACTAGGATCACAGTACTTAACTTCCAGGGTTTGGTTCTGCTCTAAAAAAAACAAAAATAACAAAAAATATATATGTATATATATAGAAAACATATATATTTGAATAAATTTGAATTATATATATATAGAGAGAGAGAAAACCCATTCCTTGACCGGAGTATGCACTCAGAAGTTCTTAGTTTCCCTCCTTCTCTCTTAGCTGTCATCGCAATTTTACTTGACTTGTTAATCTCATTTATTAACCTTCTTAGCTCATCTATTTCCTAGTTATTTTTTCAAAATAAAATTGTTTTTACTTTTGCTCCCCTCTGGAGACAGAAGTAATACTTAAATGCTATCTTGGAGAAACATAGTAATTTTTCTCTTTCTTTTTTTTTTTTTTTAAAGAAAATACTCATTTGTGTTAGAACTGCCTCATAGTCTTGAAAAATAAGGAAAGTCAGAGGATGAATGACTATTTTCCAGAAGACAGGGAACGCATATTTGGTAGATTAATTCCCAGTTCACCTTCTTCGAGGAAAAGGACAAAACCCTCATTTACCAGGATTCTAAAGAGATTTTCAGGCGAGTCCCTTGCCGGCCCCACACCAGTCTTGGCTTTGAAGCCTCGTTCCCCAGAGCTTGGTTTTCTTGACCAGATCCTAAACCTTTTATTGAGCTGCAAGAAGGCTCGAGGAAGCAGTTGCTGACAGGGACATGTCTGGTGGCACTCAGGAGAGGGTGGTATATATGCTTACCAGGGAATCAATCTTTCTGCCTCTCATCCTTTTTTTCCTCGGAAGAAAGCAACTTAGGCAATTACCTCATCCAGAACAATTACCTCACCTTAAACTTTATTCTCCAGAGAAGGGTGTTTGGGAGCAGGTAGCACTTTGACCAGAGAGATGGATTTTTTTTTTTAAAAGTACTGTATCGATACTGAGTGTGGGCAGTGGGGGCTGTTGGAAGGTTATCTTTCTCTCAAACCAAGACTTTGTTCTCTATTGGGGTTCCCCAGACAGAAGGAGGCATGTTCTGACCAGTGGAGCTCTGGCACCATTCTAGGGGCTCAATATTGTGAGAGAAGGCAGCAGTTTGAGTACAGAGCCTTGAACTCAGGGCCAACTCCATAAGTGTGTTCTTTGCTCTCAAACTGGGAGTCCAAGATTTGCAGATACTACTAAATATAAATAAACAAGAAATTTCTACTGTAGAGCACAGGGAACTATATTCAATATCTTATAGTAACTTACAATGAAAAATAATATGAAAAGGAATATATGTATGTGTATGTATGACTGAAACATTGTGCTGTACACCAGAAATTGACACATTGTAAACTGACTGTACCTCAATTTAAAAAAAATGGTTAAAACAACAAAACTGTGTGGCCTGAGGCAATCTCCTAAATGACTCCTGCAGAGGGAAGAGACAACTTCCATGTACTTTTAAAAGCAGTTAAATAAAGATTTGACTGCCCATTCAAAACAAACCACACTTTTAATAAAAGGCTTTCTTGCCTTCGTGTTATAATGGCCCAGCACGATTTCCTTTCCCTGATATTTCAGAGAAAGGCAATTCTCAGGGCCCAGATTAAAACAAACCAAACCAGAGCCATCGGAAACGAGGGAGCTTTCAGAAAATTTGGAGGATTCTGGGGTGATTACGATCATACACAAGGAAATTGGGGGAAAAAGTAAAAATAAAAATCGATCACATACATAATGCACCACATGATTGTAACGTCCCCACCTCTTTAAGTACATGCATGCATTTCTGGCATATTAGCAATAATGAGTTTATTTTAATGCTACTTTTCCCCACTTGGCATTTAAAAAAAAATTTTTTTTTCCAGGAGTGATGTCTGATCTGATTCTAAGAAATGGAAGCAAGACAGGCAGGACTGTAAAAGGGCTCAAAGTTGAGCAAAACGGAGGTTTCCAGGAAGCAGCCGACTCTGAGGTAGGATGCCGAGATGCCCGCATCGTTCTGCGCTGGGTTCGCCTCCCAGAGGTCCCCGCCGGCTTTGCTCACATCTTGAGGCGCGTGCGGTCCCCGGGAGCCGGGTTCTGGTCAGACGTGCGTCCTGCTGGAGCCGAGGCTATTTGTGCTGCGTGGAGGAACCTGGAGGTGCGCGCAGCCGCCGCGGGGCTCACCTGCACCTCCCCGCCCCTCGTCCCGCCCACTGTCGCCCCGCCCTGCGTCCCGCCCCGGCCCAGCTCATTGGCTGCCGCTCGGAGGGGAGGAGAAGGGGCGGCCGCCGGGGTCTCATTAGCGATGCGGGCTCGTTTCTCCACTCCCTAGTCCGGAATCCGGCGGCGGCGGGAGCGTTGCGAGCGAGAGGTGCGGCGGGGACAGCGGTCGACTCTGGCAGTGACTGTGGCGGCAGCGATCACCCTGCTGTGAGAGGCTATGGGAGCGCGTGCATCCTCTGGGTACCCAGCGCGCGGCGGCTCGGAGCGCCCTGCCCCGCTGCTGTAGGGAGAGGCCGTGGAGCAGTCACTCGCTGAAGACCCCCGGGACCCACTGGTCTTGGCCCGTAGCTCGCCGTGCCTCCCCCGGGCTCCCGGGGCGCGGAAGAGCAGCCGTACTCCGGAGCGGGGCTAGCAGCATGGGGACAGCCGCCGCCGCAGGAGAAGGCGCTGGACGGGCGCTCCGGTGGCTCCCTTGGCTGGGGCTCTGCTTCTGGGCGGCGGGGGCTGCGGCTGCGGCTGCCCGAGGTAAGCGGCGGGCTGAGCGAGCGGCGGGGTCGGGGGCGAGGCGACCGAGCGGGACCCGCATCTATGGCGTTGACCCCCCAAGTTGCGCCCTGCACCTTTCCGCGCGCCGAGCCCAACGGGATGGGACTCGGGCGGAGGACCTCCGAGGGGACCACTGCCTCCCACCCCAAGTTTGCGATCATCCTCAATCCTACAGGTTGCTGGGACCGGGGCCCCTGCCCTTCCTTCACTCTCGTCGCTTGCTCAATTTTCCAAGCCCTCCCCAATTGCTGCAGACTGGAGTCCCCACCTCTTCACTCCAGTTTCGCTCTCCTCAGTCCTCTCCACTTCCTTCCGAGGCGAGATCGTTCTTGGGTGGGCGTCTGTAGGGGCGTCCGAGAGTTCGTGGGGAGAGGGGTCGGGTGATGGGAGTCTCTGCAGCGGAGGCTTGACTAGAGAGGGCGCCTTTTCCCTTCGGGGAGCAGCACCCTGGCTGAAGTCCTCCAAGCTTGACACCCCTCGGGCGACACCAGCCCGAGGTCCTAGGCAGCACTGGGTTTCCTTTGGAGGAGGCCGCGTATGTACGGGAGCACGGGAGAGCTGCGTGCACCATTCGCGTTTAACTGCGTCTGCAGTGCCCAGCCGGGTCATCCGGCGCCTCCTCTCCCTGCCCGGTGCCCGATCCAGCTCTCGAGCGCGGTGTCTGCTGAGCGTCAGGGAAACCGCTGCTTCTTTCTGACTTAGAAACGTAGACCCATTTTTCCTGGATCCTCTGGACTCCAGCAGTGTGAAATTTTGCAACTGGTTTCAGCTCCACCTTGAGCGAGGACAAGGCGCATCAACTTAAAGATAAAACCCGCGGACTTGTTTTGAAGATGATCAGAGGCAATGTGACACATAGCTTTACCTTGGAAATCGTCAGGAAGCGTCTCCTTCCCGCTCTTCTTTACCTTTCCCTTTTCCTGGGTGTCATCCATTAGGCTTAGAATTTGTAATTGCATCAAATGATTTACCTAATGCTTGTCTGGCGAGAGGTGACACTGATCTGTCCACCTCACCTCTGCTCTGCTGGCTACCTTGAACACATTGTGAGTAGCTGGGAGATAGAAAAGGGTGGAAAGGGGTGAGGACGATCAGAAAAGAATCAATATAATCTCATTTTTATAAAAAGCTACCAGTGTGTTAAAAGCAGTCATGCTGTCTGAAATGAAGAATTAAAAAAAAGATGGATAGAGGCTTTCCCTTTTGAAATCTTGTTCAGTGGCTATTTACATTTCATTCCCTGCAAAGTTCCCCCCCACCACCCCACCACCCCCAAATGGAGCAGGCTTTTTAAAAAGCAGGGAAGGTTAAAAATGAGCTTCAGGGATTGCCCACGCTAGGTTATAGTGAAGCAGAGTTCTTTTGCTTGCTGGAAGAAGCACAAGCTTCAGCCATTTAATTTACTACGGAGGACACCTCCTTGCAAAGTCAGCTCTGAGTTGTTTTTAATACGCTGTTATGGGGGAAAGAGGGCCTTTTCTTTTCTGAATTTGAGCTAAATGTCTGAGTCCCAACTTACTGTTCTCTGCTGAATACCTAAGGGTGATTGACTCCCTGTCCTGACCCTTGGAATTTAGTTGATGGGGCTGTCTTGAAGCCAGCTTGAAACCAGAGCGAGGGGGGCCTGCCAAAAGCCTCTTGGATGGAGTTTTGCTGGCTGTGAAACTAAGGCTAGCACCTCTTGTCTGCAAGCTGTTCTTCAAAGGACTCCTGGAAAACATACTGTACACTCCGCAGGCTTATTTACAACAAATGTCTTGCACAGATCGTAGTAATGTTCAGGACACATGGAATGGAGCAGTACGTCTGACTAATATTCCCCATGTAATATTTTACTTTCTGGGGCAGGAAGCCCATGACCCTTAGCATCTGTCAGAGATTCCCCAAGAAATGAGCAGTAAGCAGCCTGGAAATCCTGAGAAGCCCAGGCATCTGGCTTTGGACAGTTGGACGCAATTGGAGGTTTCAGAACAAAGGGTGTGTTTCAATGTTCCTTAAGTTCTCCCAGCCCAGGAAGGTTTCCATTCCTTAAAAGCCAGATGAGGTACACTCTGGGGACATGTTTGCTGAGTAGTCTTACACAGTCTCGGTGTTGGCCCTACAGTGTTCTTACTTACGGAAATAAACAGTTTTTTTGTTGTTGTTGTTCCGCAAGCCTTTTCATGTTGATTTGAACCCAGACTCTCTGCCTCCCCTAAAGAACAGGACAGACAGAATTATGCCATTCACTTTGATGATATAAGAATATTTCATAGTTCAGTAGCCATTTCTTTGCAATTATCATTTATTTGTTTCCAAGAAGATTGTACCCACTCCTTTTTTTTTCCTTTTCTTTTTCTCCATACTTAAGGCAAAACTGTCTGAAAATCAGAATAAGATTTCAGATGATTGGTTTAAATGTACTCAAAGAGGAAAATACTTGGGCATGGGACTGCCCACAGAAACTGGTAGTGACCCAAGGAGCAATATTCTTTGTAAACAAGACTCATTTCTTCAGATTTCTGTTCCTGGTGGGTGGCGTACTTTGGTACCATGATTACTGTATATATTAACACTTTCCAACTTAAAAGAAGGTTGTTTAAAAGTTATTTGTGACCTGCCAGGTGCTAATTGAATCCCCATCATGTTGTCATACTGATTTGTTTTTGTTCTTTGGAAAAAAGGAGCACTGCTGTTGATCTGGTTGTGAGTCCTCTGTTGGACACTGTACAGGAGATCTCCCAGTCTAAAGGCGGTGGGGGGCGGGGGGAAGTGGTCTTAGATAGGATAAGCTGTCACACAGTTCCTCCTCCTCTTAAAAATTTTCCTGGACAATGAAATCTTCCTTCTGGTAATGATAGTCATGCATTAAGGTCAGGAGAAATCCACACTCATTTCATAGGCATCATAGGGTCATATGGTCTACGTATACTTGAATCCGTTTATTCACCTAGTTGGGACAGTTTTAAATCTATTTTCACTTCCTCCTTGATGAACATTATCACTGCCTCTCCCGTCCCGCATTCTGTTCCTTTTTCCTCCTATATTTGTTCCTCCACAGGGCTATGAGGAAAGAGACTTTTCTCCCAATTTCCTGATGGGTTTTTCTTTTTTGTGACTCCTGGGTGGTGGTCTTAGTTTGAGCAGTCCAGTGGCACCTTCTTTCCCTCCCTGAGTGTTCTGCTCAAGAGATCTCTTAAGTGTCTCAGTTCATAAGAGATTCATTGTTCTTACCTGGCCCTGTGATATCAGCACCTGTCACCCTTTTTCAGATTCTTCCTAGGAAAAATAGTAATGCCACTCTTCCCATGCTTCCTCACTCTTTGAATGACCCATCAGTGGTCCGAGGTTCTTTAAGTGGTACTGCATAGGGTGGGAAGACCAATGGATCTCTGAGAATCCTCTGTGAGCTCTTCCAGAACTCAGTGACTGAATCCATCTGGTAGTCCTGGACCTGGCTGTCTTAGGAGATAGGGAAGCCCATTTCTGTCTATTGCATCAATGACTTGTAAACTTTTTACCATCCTCTTTCTACCAAATAAGTCCCCAACTTAAAATACTGCTCACTTTAATGGCTTATCAAGGAATTGGTTGCTCAGGAGATAGTGAAACATTGTTATCACTCCCTTGTGCCTTTCTGCCTTCTTTTTTAAATATGAAGGCTAGAAATCCAGACCACAGGTGTTAAAACCTAATCCCGAAGACAAGTGTACCAAAAAATGACTGGCTTTATAACCTCCTCTTAAGGAAGGAGGTGGTGGTGATACAGGGTGTCTGCTTAACGTGGCATAGATGTTCACAGAGAGCCCGGATGTGTCCTCTTTCTTGATTGCACCCTTGTCATTAGCTCTGATTGTCCTGTACTCCAGGCAGTGCCACGTGGCCAGCTGTGTCATTGTCTTTTCTCCTTTCCTCCTTATTTTGATGCCTTCATGAACTGACAGCATGACCGAATAGCCAATGGGAACTTTCCTTGGTCATTCTCATGCACCCTTGGGAAAGACCCATACCTGCTACCCTCTCATTTGCTTAATGGCCACTGTTGGCAGGAGACCTGTCATCATGTTGCCCCCACTCTTTCTATTATGCCTGTTCCTTAAGAGAAGGCATTTTTGCAGTCTTGTTTGAATATTGAATAATCATATCACTGACTGTCTTTAGTGGGTACCGTTCATTATTCTGAAGTGTTTTACACACATTAACTCATATAATCCTTAAAATAACCCTTAGAACTAAGTACTCTTCTTAGCCTCATCTTTAAGATAGGAGAAGTGCTGCGTAGAGAGGTTAAGTACCTTGCTCAGGGAGGCAGGGTTAGTATGTGGTGGAGCCTGGATTTGAACCCATGTAGTCAGACTCCAGAGCCCACAATAACGACGCTTTTCTA
Organism: Camelus ferus; assembly: GCF_009834535.1. Taxonomy (NCBI): domain Eukaryota; kingdom Metazoa; phylum Chordata; class Mammalia; order Artiodactyla; family Camelidae; genus Camelus; species Camelus ferus. The sequence goes on along the minus strand of NC_045721.1, from coordinate 6,579,715 downwards.
AACTATGCTGCAAACAAAATGACTCTGATATTTTGGTGACATAAGTACTAAAATTATATCTCTATAACTATGAGGCTTGTAGAAGAATTTAGAGGAGCTTAAATAAATCTATAAATGTATTCAGATAAATCTCAGAGATTTATGTTGTATGAAAACAGCCACCCTCTCACCATTCAGCTTCATGTACTTTGGGATCGGATTCACACTTAAAATTCTGAACGCCAGTTTCTAATATGATAGCCTGCTTTTTTTTTTTTTCTTCCAATTTTGCATTTCAACACAAGATATTCCTCTGATTGAGTACGCCATCCATGGAATGGCAGATCCCAAGAGACTATTTGTTGCCTGTCTTGTATTTTTAGCCTTGTTTGCTGGGGAAATGTGGAGCATGAGATTTGAGAATAGATTGTTAACACCAGAGGCTGCTGTTTTTGCTGTTTTGGGTACCCCTGCTGCTGCTTTTGCGAGGCAGATGGCTAGATTCATTTATAGAAAATAGATATTCGTTCTATTTTGCATTTCCACTTTGAAAAGAACTTTTAATTGTTTGTACCACATTGCATCTTATGGCCTTATTGTGCGCGTACACATGCTGTGCGTAGATAATTTTCAGAATTAGGCGGATGTTAATGTATTCCGTTTGGACTGCATTAGAAATCCACTGCAAACTCTCTCGTGCTTTTTGGAGTGTTTCTTTTGAAAGTGGGTTTGTGTGCAGGACAGTGTGTACCACCTGTGTTGTCCTCAACACCCCTTACCCACTCTGGACATTCCTGCACTAGAAATCAAGGGCAGAAATATGAGGGCTGTGTTTATGGGACTAAAGTAGAAACCAAAACATGTGGTATGCTTCTCAGCTTACATCAGACCCCTCCAGGATGTAAAATATTTCCTAATACTGTTTTCAAGAGGGCAAGAGTACAGGGAGGTCTGTCTTTTTCCTGTATGATCAGTTTCTTCTGACAGTTTCCTTCATAAATAAGGAAGCTGGAAGCCGACAGCTGTCTTCCAAGTGAGGTCATTGACAGCCTCGCTTCAGGCAGATACTGACTTTCTGCTCCCACATTTCTGGTTCGTAAAGTGCAAAAGAGCCTTCCTCCCAAGAGAGAGACCTTGGCATTGTGTGTATCCATCCAGTCCAACCTGGTGTTGGAAAAATAGGAGGACTCGTATGAGGAAATTTCACCATAACAATGTGGACCTTGAATCAGAATGGACTTTACGGATGTGCTGTTACTTAGACTGAATGGTGTAATTTCTCAATCAGGTGAGCCCAAGGGAAAATGACACTGCAGACATTCCAGAAGGTAAGTGATTGGCAGACAGGCAGAGCAAGCAAGAGCTAGCTAGAGGTTAAAGAGGAGAAATCGTCCTTACTACTTCAAGGATCCAACCAACACTGGAATAACTGTGTTTAATATCATTTGGAGATGTCGATGACTGACTATAAAAGCAAATGTATCTACTCAATATTGGATGAGAAGATTTGCCTGTAAAGAAATTTGTGGCACGTTGTTTAGGGTTGTTTGCAGGTGATGGGTGGTGTCTGCCTCATAACAGTACTTATTTAGTAGTTATCATCTTTATTTGAATTTAATAATTTAATAAAATCTACTGGAAGAGGAAGGGAAACCAAATGATCATGGGTTACGGAAGCTAAACTGGTAATATTTGAAACACACAAATCAGTGCTTTTCAAATGTTAATGTGCTTTTGAATCACTGCAGGTCTTGTTAAAATGCACATTCTAATTGAGTAAATCTGGGGAGGGGCCTGAGAACCTTCATTTCTAACAAACTTTCAGGTGACGCTGTCCAGGACCACACTTTGAGTAGCAGGGTCATGATGTTAGTAATTCAAGTTTTGTTTTGTTTTGTTTTGTTTTTGATTTTCAGTATTGCTCTTCACTTGGTAACCAGTGTGAAGTGGAATTCAGTAGAGATTTTATTGTAAACATGCCAACAGAAGAGTAGGCAAAGACAGACACGTCAGTTTTAACACACAAAAACACACAGCCACTCATAAAACGAATAGACATTCAGGGAGCACCATTTTGATGTAATACAGCATCTTGCTTCTAGTGTTGGTAAAGATGGATGCAATATTCTCAAAGTCTAGGATTTTGTTTTGCAGTACCTGAAAACTTCAGTCTGCACTGACTTCGTTCTGCAATAAAGAGGAAACTGAGGCCCCCAGGGGCTGAACAGTTTGCCCAAAGTCAGCTATTTGTTAAATAAGAGGGTTTTTTCAGTGCTCTTTTCATTTTATCATGTCTCTTGATCAGAGCTACACCTAAAAATGATTCTGAGTTCAGGATATTGAGAGAGTGAGATTATATTTAAGTAAGAGGTAGAACAAAAAAGTTGGTTAAAAAAAACCCAACAAACAAAGAATAAAAACAGAGGAACAGTACTGATGCTCCCCAAGCAGCTGGGATTCTCCTGGTCACAACATGATGTGGGAGCGGGTGTTTGGGTCTGTTTTTGCTCAAAGATGCTTGTCTCTACTTGGCAATGTCCATCGTGCTTACTGCTACTTACCCAGTACCTGGTAGTTCTTGTCCAATAAAATAGCACATGCTAACTAAGAACTTTCCCTCTAACCATATTATATTAAGGTATAAGTAATATTGAGGATAAAGTTTCTGAAATTTACTCAATACCATGATAAAACATTCAGGAAAATTTGGTTTGCCAGAAAACATTAAATAACTGTAAGAGAGTTTTCCGTTTTTTCCCCCTCAACCGATTGTCAAGCCTGCATTCCTAGACACGTGATTCTGAAAAGGTGCTGAAGCGTAAGATCTGATACTCTCATGGACCGTTGTTTTGAATAATCATTCATTTGCATGGAACCTGACATTTTTAAGGTGCACTCAGAGTTTCCAATGTTTTGTATTTTTACATCTACCCCGATATTGAACAGATGATGAAATCAAGGTTTAGAGATTTTTTTTTCACCCAAGGCCAGACAGGGAGTCATAAATTGCACTACAATTAGAAGCTGAGTGTCCACGTGGTTTCTGGGCCTTTTTGACTACTTTACCATGTAATTTGATTTTACTACCAAAGAGATCGGTTGCACTTAAGTTGGACGATACAACGTTCTGCTCACATCCCATTTGAGACAGAGCTGTTGATGCAAAAACACGTGTGACAGAGAAGCAGAAAGAAAGGAATAAAAAACCTGAATGATACCCGGGTTGGCTTCTTGGTCTGTATGGTGCTATGTTTCTCATGGTTATGAACAGAAGTGATTACCATCTGGGAAAAGGAGCAGTGGGAAATGGGTCAGGAGAGCTCGGAGGCAAGTGGAATTGTGACTGTATGAAAAATGGTATGTTGTAGTGTGGCATACGTGATATGTAAAATATTCTAAGGAACTTGCCAAGCAATAATATTTTCCTTTAAAAAAAGGAAATTAAAATTGAGTTCATTAAATTAACCTCACAAATGAGTTCTTTGGTGGTTTTATTTTTAAAAATGCTATTGCAGACACTCTTTAGAAATAATGTTCTGGCTTCTTAATCTGCATAGCTATCAAGATACTTTGTCTTTATTATTAGTTTTGAGGGCCTGGGCCTTATTTTTTCTTTCTGTGTGTTGTTGTGAAACAAGATGAAAGGCTTTTAATTTGTTTTTGGAAGTCATGTAGTGGCCCGATGCATTTGGACTTAACAGTAGTAATTTTCATCAGTGTGTCTTCAGGAGTTATCTAACCTATTCTTAAAAGAGATAGGAAAAGAACATATGGACTGCAAAATAAAGTTTTTTGCTAGAGAAATATAAGTGTGTTGTCAGCCTTTGGAAAGGAGCTGGGAAAATTGTAAATGTCCTTCTGAATAGGCAACTCTTGGATCTCCCTCAGCCCTGGGACCAGCAGCTACAGTGATTGCTGGCAGCTGGCATCCGGAAATTTCCAAAGTTGTTTCCCTTAAAAAAGGTAATCAGGAGGTTCACAGGTTTTGTCAGTGTGAGATGTGTAGGTGGGATGTAAGTGTTTTGGGGTTGGCTTTAAAGAAATAAAGCTTTTTAAAATATTTGTCATTAATTTTTTTTTAACCCTGGAGAAAAAACAAACAAACAAACAAACCACCCACTCCCCCAGTACAAAAAAAACAAAAGCTAAAACCCATTGGCTACTTTCACAAGTTTAGCAGACAGCTTGAAATGCACATCTGTCTCAGATAGCATTGTGAAAAGGCAGATCTTCCATATCACAACCTGCAGCAGACACCACCATCGCTCGTACAGCCAATTATAAATAATTGTCAAGGTGATAAGTGCCTTAATGCATGGATATCTGTGTGTCTGTATTATATATTAGTAGGATGTCATATATCATCATTACCGTAAACTTACATCATTAAAGTTCGATGCTGTTAATTTAAATCACATTAATAACACTTAAACTTGAGTTGTCAACACAATTTTGACTTGAAAGTCAGCCTCTTAATTTGAGTGCCCCCCGTTTCTCTCTCTCTCCCTGATCTCGCCCACCTAACCCCCAACTCTCAGTCTTCTCCTGCTCCGTCTCTTTCTCGAGTCAGAACTCCCTTCCTGTTCATGCAGTGCGGCAGGCTGCAAAGTTGAAGACACATGTCCTTCAACATATCATTTGGTTCTTTTCATTTCTCAAATGAGAAGAAATGACTAAAGTATCTTTAAAGCTCCTTCCTGCTCTAACATTCTATGATGCTACCCATTGTTTGCAGGACCATTTATTCATGGTATTTTTTTTTAGCATTTCAGGAAGTGTTTTAAATATGTATCAAAATCTTCAATAAAAAACACTCTGAAAGTAGAATTATCAGGGCAGGTTACTGCCACTTCGGAATGATGCTTGTAAGCTATGGCATAAAAATTTCAAAAATGTATCAACAATAAAAGATGTGTGATTTTATATATCAGTTACTCTTCAGTCGGTGGTTGTAAGCTGATGCACACACGTGCAACTCCAGTAACAGAGGTGGGATGAGTGGAAAAGGGCCGAGGGGGTTGGGAACCCCTCCACTACAGCCAGTGGTGGCCCAGTTGGGTGCCTGGGCTCACAATTACTAGATGGACCGTTTCAGGTTAAATTTCAATCTGAACTCTTCTCAAATTACTTTAATAAAAACACCTTTAACTCAAAAGTCACAAGGTACAGCACTCAGCCTTCCGGTTGGTCTCAAGTCAATGACTTTTTCCCATTTTGTTAAGAGATTTAAAAAATCAGGAGTCCATTGGTCCTCATTTTTCATAATTGTCTTTGATCCTTGCATATAAAACTTTTTCTAGCTCTGTGGAGGTGCCTTGTCTAAAAGCAGCAGATAGCATTTGAATGGCCTTTAACATATGATAAATGCTAATTTGATCACTGAGTTCTACATACCTCTCTATCCCATTTGTAGAGAAGAATCATAAAATTATACTGCTGAAAAAAGACCCTACAGTTTCTAGGCTAAAGCTCAAATCTCTGCATGAGCAGCCAAGGTCTAGAGAAGCAGCATAGCTTGCTTGACTTTGAGCAGTTCGTTTCTGCCAGCGTTTGCCCATGAACCCAGATCTTCATTTTCTCAATGTTGTTCTTACCTCTTTTCCTTTTCAGGCCTCTAATAACAAAAGCAATCAATAGAGGCACAAAGGAATTCAAAAGAATGATACCAGAAGACTAAAGACTATTGATCATTTTACCCTTCTGTTCCAGGGTATTTAAAATGTTTATTTAAAATGTTTTATATTTTTTTTATTTAAAATGTTTATATTTTCCTAAATACCTTTGAAATAGGGTAGACTTTTTTCATCTTTGGTGCTGTTCTGAATCAGAATGTTGGGACTCTGATCTGAGGGGCTCAAGTTGGTTCCTTGTAGCAGAGCTAATGAACGTTGTAAAAGAAGTTACATTATAGATTTTTTTTTTTAAATGAAATTTAAGATGAGTCAAGCTTTTGTTCCAGTTACTTAATTTCTGCCTCCTTGGTAATAAATTTGTTCAGTATGAGTCTACTGGTAGATTCTAAATACTTTCTAAATATAATTATTAAAAAAAAATCTATTTAGGAAAGGAGATATTCACTTCACTTCCGTGAATACTATATGATGTTAGAATAGGGAACCTTATGAAACCCAAGGAAATAACTTTAGAATGGTATTTGTCACATAACTCCTAATTCTTATCTGGATAAGTAAATTACTTTCAGTTTTCAGTTTTCCCTGTTTAAATCTAGATTTTCAGGTGTGGTGAGAAGGTAACACTTTGCGAGTTGAATGGTGAGCTGGGTCTGTTGTGATGAGGTGGTGTTTACTCAAATGGATACAGTGGATGGGCAGTCAGAGGACACTAGGTGGAGCAGAGTCTAAATCTGCAATTGACTTGTGCTTCTTTGAAGGAAGCTTTTGATGTTAACAGCAGTTTGCCAGCGATGCCCTCAAAAGGCTATGAATTTGCATCCAAAGAAGAGTGGACATAATTTTAAAAGCTTCAGTTGCTTCTTCTCATGCATTCCCTGTCATTCTTTAGTTTTAAGGTGAATTCAGCCTCGCTAATGGCCATGATAACTGGCACAAAGCAATCCCTGTAGCTGAGCTGGAGTTGAGTAACTACTGACTCTATAATGAAGATTATTCACGTCGAAGCCACCTCGCTGGGAAAGTGTTAGACACAGAGGGTGTTGAAACTTCTGATACTTGGAGATTAAGTGTCAAAATATTCAGGGTTAGGTTATTTTTAGCAGTTATCAGTGAAGGATCTTGCTGCTGGAATTGATGGTTCGGTTGTAAATCTACAAATTCTTGGTCATCACCCGAGGCCAGAAAGGCTAACATCTGTAGTATTGTCACCCAGGATTAGGTGAGAAAAATCATAGACAGGTGCTTTGAATGTCTGTGGCCATCGGCTCTTTTTTTTTCTAAGTTTAAAATTGATGTTAATTAATTGTTTTATTGAAACATAGTAAATTGAAAGATGAGCACCAAATGTTTAATGTAACTCCTGTTTATAGAAATACGAATGTGTGCAATTTAAATTCCAGAGAGAAATTGTGTAATTCTGATGTTCTCCATAAGCCGATGCCAGCGCCTCCAACACAGAACAGCTAAGTCAGAATCTCAGAGGAGACAGTCCACTGGCATTTTTTTTTTTTAAAGTTCTCAGGTGATTCTAGGTTTGGGAACCAAGGATTGAGAACCTCCAACTTAACGGCTGCATTGATTATGGACAAATGTAGACACTGATCTTTTTCTGAGATTTAGAGAAGATATTTAAAAATCCCTGTCCCATCAGAATATCAGAGATGCAGGTGATCACCCCTGTTCCTCTTCTCTGTCCATCTTAGACCTTATATTTCTATGTCCGGTCTCAGCTGACTTGGATGAGTGAAATTGGATAATGGCACTAAACATTTCAGTCTTTAGGAGCTAGACTTCTCCTGCTAGGTTGGAAGAACTGAGGTATTAATCAGAGGGATGAGATTAACTGAGAGGCTTTATGTAATAAGGGAGGAGAGTTTTAAGACTCCAGGGTTGGAAGTTGTACCATATGTTTCCCTTTTGGACAAAAGCACAAGGACCCACAAAGGGAGACTCCTGTTAACCCTCATCTAATGTCTCCTTGGTCCAGGATGTAAATGGTGGTGATCACATTTATGAGTGAATTGATGTCTTTGTGCTGGTCATGGTGTCTAAAGGAGCAGGCAGTGCAGTTCCCCTTACAGTGCAGGGCAAGATCTCCCGCCAGCACCATCGTGGTTGACCAAGAGAAGTGGGCGGCGACAGCTGGTGCCCCTTTGCCATTTTAGGAAATGTGGCAGAGGAATTCTCCCTAATGCAAGCATTTCTTAATATTTCTACCCTGTTCACCACTTACAATGGTTCCTTATTTGTCTGTAAAATCAAAGACATTTTATGCTAATTGTTGCACTTAAATTTAGTTTAAAAAATCAAATTAAAATGGGTCTCTGTGCACCTCCCACCATACTGGAGTAGAGCACTGTCAACACTTTACTCATTCTGTATGTCTCCTTTACCCCTACCTGTCTGGTTCCCTTTCAGAAGTAATCTTGCTTGAATTCTGTGCTCATCATTTCCTGACTTTCCAAGCTATTTTAAAGAAATAGGTATGGACTCCTAAACATAGTTTTACTTTGGCTGCTTTTGGAGATATATTTAAAAGATGTTATCGTCTACAAAGCCCCCATCAATTGTTTCTTTTCACCCAGTATTAGATTTCATCTGTGTCATTGAATGTACCACTGTTGAATCACTTCCCTTATGTACAGTATTTGATGCTGTGACTAAACCACACTTATTTATTTTATTCTCAGTGAAATTTAGGTGATTTTCATGGTTTTTTTTCTCTATTATGAAAAGTAATACTAGGAACTTTCATGTACATGTCTAATGGTACCCACTTTTCAAGTATTTCTCATGTATATGAGAGTAGATTTCTAAGATCCAGAGCACAAACGTATTAAATTTTCCAGATAATGCCAAAGCATTTTTCAACAATACATGAGTTGCCATCACTTCAGATCAGCCAACATTTGATATTTCCAGGCCTAGAGATTTCTGCTAATTTAGTGGGTGTAATGTGATTATCTTTGCATGGACTTAATTTCCATATCCCTGATTACTAATGAGGTTAAACATTTTTTCATTTATTTCATTGCCATTTATATTTCTTTCATAAAACACCTACTCAAGTCTTTTGCTCATTTTTTTCTATTATTTGCCTTATTGAATTACAGGAGTTTTAAATATGTGTCTATATATATATATTTTTTTTTTATAATCTTTAATATGTTCTGTGTGATTGGAATTTCTTCTCCCAGGGTTATTTTTTTTTTAACTGTATGGTATTTTCTGATGACTTGACTTTTATTCTGTATCTCCTCATGAACTAAAGTTCTAATTTTAATGTAATCAATGTTATCCATCATTTTATTCTCTGTTGCATCATGCTTAGGAAACCCTTCCTAAATCTCATTAAACATATTCTCCTGTATTTCTTTTAAAATTTTATATTTTGGTCTTTCATATTTATGCCTTTTCATCCATCTAGAATAGATTTTTTTTTCTTCTGTGTAGAGTTCGAGTTAGGGATTTAATTTCATTCTTTCATGTGAATAACCAGTTAGCCCAGAACCATGGATTGAGGAGGCCCCTTCCTTTCCCTGATGATCTGCAGGGCCACCTTTGTAATGTATGAAAGCTTCACAGATGCATCGGGAGTTTTCAGTCTGGCCTTAAAAGTTCTTCAAACAGTCCCAGCAGACCTTTTCTGGTTGCATTTTCTACCAGGTCCTCTCTGCTCATCTGGACTCCATGCTGTGTGTCATGATTGTCCCACTATGTCCTTTGTCTTATGCATTTGTGCTTATCCCTCTCACAAGCTGCCTCATGCTATGGCTTTAGGTGTATTTATTTCTCTTTTGCTTCATATTGCGTATACGTGTTTTGCAAGCAGGCTGTATGTTTTGTTCATCTTTGATACTTTTGAACAGACCGTGGTGTCTTTTACTTAATAGATATTTGGTAACTCATTGGCTAACACTGGGGTGTGGCAGTGAAGGGATTTTACAAATTATCCAACCGACCTCATTATATTTGCCTACCTGTGATCACTGGGATGTGCAGAGTTGAAATGTAACGCCCAAGGTCATACAGCTTCGTGGGTCCCTGACTTTTTCTCTTGAGCTTATTTCAGAATGCTTTCATTATTTTATGGGCAAAGAACGGAAGAATCAGACACTGCCCAGAAGTATGAACTAATGTGAAGATACTGGAAAACAGGTGAAGACACACTTATGTGGTGAGTCCATGACCTTTTGGTTAGTTGAGTCCATCACCGACAATGATGTTCACATCACATCTAAATACAGGGCATCTCCTGATCATGCTGTGCTGACTCACATCTCTGTGCCTTTGTTCCTGCCCCTGGTTCAACAGAGCTGTTTTTATGGACTACTGTCCATGAGTCTTCGCCACTCCTAGAGATTAATTTCTTCTTGTTGTGGGCTATACTGCCATACTTTGACATCACTTCTGTTACTGCACCAATCAGACCATATTGTAATTCTTTTTTTATGTCTCCTTCACTCTTGTTTTTTATTGCCTGAGGTCAGAGACAATTTTCTATTCTACTGTGTCTCCTCAACAGCTAGCACAGGACTATGTTTCCTCTCAGTTAGGTTTTTAAGATGTTCTAGATGCAAAACTCAAACAAGCACGAAAATCAAAACCTTCCCATGAGCTTATGAGTATGTTTTCTTAGTCCACCATTTAGATGTGTAATTCGTTTAGGTGAAATCATTGTGCTGCCCCCACCTGATAAAATACAAAAAAGACAAGAATGATAACATACTTCCACAATATTAGCTGTTATCACAGCAATCCAAATTAGCTAAAGAACTTGATACAAGTTTTCAGAGGTTGCATATCAGGGAAGTTTGGCTAGGAAAAAAAAAGCATGCTAGTTTCTGATTGAATGAGGCTGTACAGTTGGAAATTTGTGTAATTAGAAGAGAACTTTGGGGTCCTAGGTATTTGGGTTGAGGGTCAAAAAAAAAAAAAAATGATAGGCAAAGAGAAAAGAGGGCAGCAGCTACAAATAACCCTTTGGTCCAGCGGCTGGCCCAGGTAAGCACATCCTGAGATGATCACAGTTTTGCAGTGAGCATTGCAAAGGAGTGGTAGTATGGGGGACTCTCTAAAGCAAGTCACTCTCAGTGTTTATTTCACCTGTTTCCTGCTGGGAGCTTCCAGCCAGGAGAACATCCAGAAGCGAAGTCAGTGAGCCAGCAGGGCTGCCAGCAGGGCCTCTAGGAGCGGACGCTCTCTTCTCCACCCTGGGGTTAGATTAACACAGCTCATCAGCCCAGGGCTTTCATTTGCTGTTCCAAATAGATTTTTTTAGATAAAAGTATTTTTTTCTGAATTATAAAAATATTATGGGCTCATTGTAAGCAGTTTGGAAATCTAGGAAAGGACCAAAGAGAACAGAAATCCCCAGCAGATAATCCAAAAACAGCCACCTCAGGCGGGTTCTCCAGGGAGAAGCCGTGTTGTTCCCCACAGTGTCTCTGTGAATCGGCAGGTCTCTGCTGTCCCCACTGTTGTGCACCTTTTGGGAAGAGGAACAACTGATTACCCGAGTACTAAACCACACATGATGGTTCTGCTCTTCCTGTCTTTCTGAGTGTCTCTGCTACGTAACTTCAGGGCTTTGGATGATGTGAAATGATCACCTATTTGTTTTTCAACAATTGGCCAGAGCTAGGGGATGCACCCTTTGCCTGCCCAAGATCGTTAGCAGCAAGCTCTTCAGAAGACTTAACGTAGTAGGTACTTTGTTAACTGAGCCAACTAAATAAGACACACGGTTATTTTTTGTCTCTCCATACGAGAATGGTAATGATTGGAGTACTATGTTGACATTTGGAAAAGTCTTTTAATTTTTTGTCTTTGTTTTTGTTGTCGTTGTTTTTCACTCTCCCAAGACAGCTCTGAAGGATGGTTTTCCTCTCCCTGGTATGTTGCCATATGCTGGTTTTATCTCAGCGTCAGAATGAATCAAACCTTGGCCAGCCTGGGCTCTTTTGACTGTTGTAGACTGAGATAAATAGGGATACCTTTATTTAGAGTATTTATTGTTCTTCTGGGTACGGAGGCTGTCTCAGGTGTGGTACTTACTTGTCTGTAGGTAACCAAGACTAACGACATCATTACATACGCTCAAATTATATTCTGCATTTTTTTCCTTGGAGTTGGATAGAAACAAACAATTATATGGAATTTTCCTAGGCAAAATTAATTAAGATTAGAGCAATTAGTCTTCACCACGTCCCCTTCCCGCCTTCTTCTTACATCAACTTATTAATAAAATGCATATGAAGTAATTAAGATTTAAAAAATGAAAACCAGAAGGCCGTTTTTTTTTGGCACACCATGACTTAACATATTCTTAATTCCTCCATCCCTCCGTCCCTCCTAGCCAAAGTATTCACCTCCAAGTGAAAGCATCACCAGTTCCTAACCTTCAAAAGCCTTTTCCCCTATGTGTGTGTAGATGTCACAGTATCAGAGTTTTGTAGCTGGCAGTTGTCTTGGTAGTGAGTTGAATGTCTGTGTTTCCTCCAAACATACCTTGATGACAGGGGCTGCTTGTTTTCTGAATCTTTGTATACTTGTTATTTGGCACATTTTAGTCATTCAAGGAACACATGAATAGATGACTGCATGAATCATTACCAGCTACAATGAATATCTGTGTGTTAGCTGAGCTCTGGCTTGATAATTATATTTGATGATGTGAATGTTTGTTATGTGCCACTCATCGCGCTTAACATGGATATGCTTTAATTCCTACAGTAACTCTCTAGGTAGGCATTGCTCCCTGCTTTAGAAACAAGGACATTACAAGTCAAGTATACGCATCCAAGTCCATGCTTCTACTAAGAGGGAGAGGAGGGGTTTGGACACAGGTCAGTTTAGATCCAACACATGGATTCTTTCCTACTGTCATAGCAAAGTGCCTCCTAACTTTAAGATGTGTATATATATGTACATACACACACACACACACACACACACAATGGAATATTATTCAGCTGTAAAAAGAATGAGATATTGACATTTGCAGCAACATGGATGGACCTAGAGATTACCATACTAAGTGAAGGAAATCAGACAGAGAAATGATATCACTAATATGTGGAACCTAAAAAATAATACAAATGAATCTGTTTAACAAAACAGAAACAGACTCACAGACATAGAAAACAAACTTATGGTTACCAAAGGGGAAAGGAGAGGAAGGATAAATAAGGATCATGGGATTAACAGATACACACCACTAAATATAAAATAGATACGCAACAAGGGTTTACTGTATAGCAAAGGGAACTATATTCAATATCTTGTAATTACCTATAGTGAAAAATAATCTGGAAAAGTAACGGAATCACTTTGCCATACATCTGAAACTAACGCAGTATTATAAATCAACTACATCAATAAAAAAGTGACTACGTGGGTAGCACAAGAAATACTGTTTGTGTCCCCAGCACTAGGTTTTTCTTATTTTAATGTATTAAAATAAATTTTAAATTAAAAAAGGTGTCTTCCAACTTTATGACAAAGGAGGTTTGCATGAGTGTCCAAGATTCTTTGGACATAATACCTCTTTTAGAGCCAGCTGTGGTTGGTTTTCCAAAGTAGCTTTCCCAGCCACTCCTGAGTCACCAGGTATGATTGGGGTTCCCTAAACAAATATCTGTTGAAATCCATCTTTCTGGCTCAGTCTTTGGCTGTTGTCTCTAGTATCAGCAGTTTATAGGTTACATTCTCTTCTAACGTGTAAATGGCTATCAGTCTTGTTTCTCCTTTGATAGTTTAAACAGTGAGCGTGGAAATGACAGTGTCTGGGTCTCTGGGGCCTGGCTGGATGACAGGCCCACTGTGCTGGTCTTATGCTGGTTGGTGACTGGACCCTAACTTGCGTGGTCCTTGCTGTCCTCAGGGCCTAATCGTTGCTTCCTGTACATCCAAAGGAAAATCACAACAGTAAACCCCCTGCCATGGATACGGTGTTACGTTTGACCTTGCTTTGGGCAAAGATTGTGCGTGCGTTGATGTACAAACTAATAATAGTTGGCATTATTAATTATAGGTTAAATGATCACCTCAGGTAAAATTAGTCACCTGCATTTTTAACGGGGCTTTTATTGCCTGAGATTCACTAATAGAATTAATCCCATTGGTGGGTACTCAGGCAGGGGAATTAACATGTACTTAACACATCTGTGCATTGTGCTAGCCAAATTATAGGACCTGTTTAATTTAGTCATCAGAGGGAAGAAACTGAGATTGCAGAGAAAGGAGTCAAATTGGAAGGCATTAACTAGCTTTTCCTGGGTCATACAGATTCTGAGTGATGCATCTGAATATTTAAAAAAATTCTTCCAAAAAACATTTGTTGACTATGTTTAATGTGCACACATTATTTTTGAAAGAGGCAGTGAAGAATACAGTGGTAAAGCACACAGTCTCTAGCATCAGACTGTTTGAGTTGGAATTCAGTTTTTAGCACTTGGTAGCTGTGTGGCCGTAGGAAAATTACTTACCCCTTCTGTGGGCAGTCTCCTCATCTGTAAAATGGGGATAAGTAATAGTACTTATTACATGAGGGGTATAGTGAGGACTAGGTATATTAATATAGGCCAAGTACTTATTCTGATACATAACTTTTATCTGTGTTTATTACTAGTACTCCTGTGTTGAATCACTATGCAAGAAGTTGGGATCTAGAAATAAAAGTCCTGTAGCTGCCATCAGGGATCTTGCAGTGGGGTGAGGGAGATGCTGGAATGAACTTTACAAGGCATCATGGGAAATTTAGGGAGTGAAACAGCACAGGTTGCTCTGGTTCCACAGCCAAGAGCCCCCAAATCTTAGAAGGGAGAACTGACCCACAGGAGGCCATCTAAGGAATGGATTTTGAGTAGGAAGGTTTGGGAGACAGGACTTTCAAGGCAGCATAAATCAAGGCAGGACTCTCTCCCATAAGAAATCCCCTTCCTCACTGGCTAACTTGACCTGGGGCTGTGCATTTAACAGAAGACAGAAAGCTTGAATTCCATGGAGAGAAGAAACACAGGAATGTCCTTGGAAGAGGTGACGGTTGGCTTGTGCTGTGGTGTTAAGTTCTGAAATCCAATCCTTTCTATAAAGTAATTTCTGATAGTGGGTGGGGAGGGCGGAGAAAGAAGCAGCCATGCATTAAAGAGAAGACTTCAGAAGGAAGGAGAAGGCTCTTCCAAGGACAAGCCATCAGGGAAGGGAGAGCGGGTGTCTGGTGCTGCTGGCGGGTGGTCAGGATGGGAGGGGTCGGGAGGGGACCTCGGTTTTACCCACAGGACAGACAGGATTGTCCAGGGTGGACGTGAACGCAGGCTTGATGTTCATCGTTGTCATCATGGTTTGGAAAAGAGTTGATTCCGTTAGAAACAGACACCTCGGAGATGTGAGCAGTGTTCTGTTTTCCACCCTGGACTCCAGAGCGCTATAAATACAACTCAAGATGCTGTAACTACTCCCCATCACATTCGTAGTTCATTTTTACCTTTTCCAAGTGAACACTTTAGGCAGACTGATTTACTTTTTTTTCCCTCCTCTCTGAAATAGAGAAGTGCTCTTTAGCACTTTTACCCTTTGAAAATATAAAATCACTCAAGGGCTTTCATATTTTCAAAGGGCAGAAGCAACTTTCGCGAGAGAGAAGAGTGCAAAAAGCTGACTGATCTTTTTTTTTTTTAAGTGCTATAATGAAAACATGTATAAGACATATCCTCCAGGCCTGGTGTGTGGACGCTGGTGAAAAAAAAAAGGTGGCCCAGGTGAGGAGGAAGAGAAGGCAGAGAAGGATGCATGTTTGGAAAGTGGGCCAGCTTTCTCTGTTGCTGAGATTTTATTTAATTTTTTTTTTCCTTTTTAACTTACTGGGGAAGAACCAGTCCTTACCATTTCCCCCGCCAAGTGCATGCTAAGATACAAATAAGTGGTATTGCTCAATATTTTTTAAAATTTTATGTTTTAGTTTTTCAGTTGAAGTATAGTCAGTTTACAATGTTGCGTCCATTTCTGGTGTCCAGCGTAAAGTTTCCATCATACTTATACACATATATATTCCTCTTCATAATCTTTTTCATGGAGGTTACTACAAGATATTGAATATAGTTCCCTGTGCTGTACAGTAGAAATTTGTTGTTTTATATATAGTAGTTAGTATCTGCAGATTTCAGACTGCCAATTCCCATCCCCTTGCCCTCCCCTTGGTAACTGTAAGTTTGTTTTCTATGTCTGTGAGCCTGATTCTGTCCCTCAGTACTTTAACTGAGAAAACGGTGGCATCCTTCTTTGGCATTGATTTGCCAAATCTCTGACCCCCGAGGATGAAATCATAACCATCAGGAACTTGGCCGTGTTATTCCTGAGTGAGTTTTGCCTTCAGAGTGACAGGTATAGTTGTATCTCCTCAAAAATGCAGAGAGAACAGTTCACCTGTCAGGTAAGAAACAAATAAGCGGGCTCCCAGCCCTGCACCACCCCTGTGCACAGCAGACGCGTCTGACGCGATCCGTCATTCAAAAGGGCCGTATTTCATCCAATGAGGTGCTTACTGTGAGCAGTTCCAGAAATGATCTACTAACTCAGGTTGCTCTGGCAGTGCTGGATGATGGCATTCCGTGCCAGATGGGCCTGTTCGCCTCCTCCCCCAAGCACACACAACAGAGTATTATCTGCAGGCAGGATTTTACTTACTTACGTTTATTATTAAATATAAACACGAACAATGGCGTGTGGAGTTTGTGGCGGTTGTGAGTCCTAAATGCTACTTGGCTAGAAACGGTGTCTTCTGTCGGGTATCCCAGGGGTTACAGCATTCATCTGCAGGCTGAGGACTTGCCCCAGACCCTTGTTCTACAAAGGCACCCCGGACACTGCTGGCTGTTTCCAGAATGAGTTGGGTTGGGGTTTGTTGGAGTCTAAAGCTGTTAAAGAATAGACTTTGCCATTTCAGCAACTCAGTGGTATCATAGTGACTTTCTCTCTCTCTCTCTTTTTCTTTTCTTAAGGCAGCTTGACACTATGAACTCATCCACAAAACAGAAACAGACCCACAGACATACTGGGTGAAGGGGGGTGGGAAGGGATAAATTTGGGAGTTTGAGATTTACAAATGTTAGCCACAATATATAAAAATAGATTTTAAAAAAAACCAGGTTTCTTCTGTATAGCACAGAGAACTATGCTCAATATCTTGTAATAACCTTTAATGAAAAAGAATATGAAAACGAATATATATGTATGGATACGCATGACTGGGACACTGTGCTATGCACCAGAACTTGACACACTATAACTGACTATACTTCAATTTAAAAAAAAAAGGCAGTTTGCACTGCTGTGGTCAGGAGACAGGAGAATCTTCTGAGTGGTAGACTTACAGTCTTCCCTTGGGTTTACTGCAGAGAAGCGATTAATTGTGAAACTATGTAAGAGTTTAGGATGGCGCATCAGATGAACTTGCCCATCAGAGGGCTGCTTAAAATTCATGCCCAGTAGCAACTGTGAAGGAATACCTAAGACTCATAAATAAAGCAAACCTATCTTAATTTATTGCCAGTACCTTCTATACCCATTGAGCTCTTCAGAACTCTGCACAATTGATGTTTCTTTCCTCCAGTTATTTCAGTAAAAAATGAACTCTATTTTATGCCACACAAGCATACTAATAAACCAGTGTTTTGCTGCTTATAAAGGCAAACTGTCACCTGTTAAAATATGTAACTGTCATAGAAAGATAAAAAAGGATCATTTAATAATGATGAACAATGCACATGTGGCATAAATAGAATCCAAAAGGTAAACAGCAGTTTATTATGCGAGAGCCAGCCAGAGCTACTCCTCGCTTTCTCATCTTTTCGCTCTTCCTTTTAAGGGAAATACAACCTGGCTTAACAATGATGGGTGTGCGCGCGCGTGTGCGTGCGTGTGTGCATGTGCGTGCGTGTGCGTGTGCGTGTGTGTTTTGAACAAAGGCTCCTTGCTGGTTCAGAACGTGGACTGATGGACTGTTGTTCTCAGAATGGAGAGAAAAATGGTTTCCAGACATATTTCGTTAACTGCTGAGGACAGTTTTTAATTGTTCTGTGTTGTTGTTTTCCAGAGCCTGATAAGAGGGAGCATTTAGAAGTTTCACTGTATTGGTGGGTTTGGGAAGGAGGCTGTTTTTAATTAAGCTGTTCGGCTGCTTTTACTTCAGTGTTTGAAGCCAAATATATCCCTTGCAAGAATATATCTGATGTGACTAAATAAAGCCAGTGCTAGCAAAAAAAAAAGAAAGAAAGAAAGAAGGAAAAGTGGGTTTATTGGAGCTGCCTGGGTCTCTTGATCTCTTTTTATTGACCTGTACGAATAATACCTCCAAGGTATTGAAAACTGCCCAGATTTCCTTCATGATGTAAAGGGGCGATTGAAGCCAGTGGATAATGTGGAAGTTGCATACGTGCACACTGAATTTTAAGAGGCATCGGAAGGCTTTGGTTTTGGTGCAAAAAATAAGAAGTTATAGCGAAACTTTTACTTATTAATAAATATTTCAGTCATAGTATGTTAAACTTCAGGGAATTACAAACCAGAACAGTTATCGCAATAAGAGTTCCTTCTCTTCTAGAGTCACTTACCCTGATTCCAGGTAGCATGTATTGCCATTGACTGATGTCTTGGAAATGACCATGATGGGTGGCTGAATAAATACTGAATGTTTTAAAGATTGTGTAAATATTTGTCCAATAGACAGCCCTGGCTTCCTGAATATTTGGCCTTTTATAGTAGGTTCAACTTGTACTATTGAACACAATCATACCAGTTTAAAAAAAAACAACTTTCTGAGCATGAATTGAAAGCTTGTATTTGGTAGGAAATAGATTTTTCATTCGATTTGAGGAGCTAAGATGTATGGAAAGAATTAAGAAGGCCTTCCTTGGAAAGCCAGTGTGAGCTCGTTTCTGGGATGAGGAATTAACAGTTGATTTGCATCTTAGCTTCATATGAAAACATCCCCCTCACACCGAGTTTTCTTGATCTGGAAATTTCATTTCTCAGCAAAACGCTCAAAATAATTGTGTTGTTTGCCAAAGTGATTTATAGACATAGAAAAACAATTACTTCATAAATTTAAGATGGAGTCCTGAATATTAGGTACCAGAGCAAGATTTGGCTACCTTCTCATATCCCACAGTCTAATTAATCTTCAGTACTATTAATCTATTTCTAAAACTCATTTTTATTATTCCCCCCAAATCAACAGCAGTTCTCCGTTGCCTTTAGGATAAAGTACAAACTCCTTGATACTATTATCTGACCTCAGTCTGTACAATCTGCTCTTCTGGCTTCATTCCTCACCACTGTCCACTGTGAACTTTACACGCCAGCCACAAAAACATATCATGAGCTTTCCACAGCTCTGAACCTTTGCGTATGATTTTTCCCAAGATACAGATTTCCTGACCTCTCTGTCAAGCTGATAAACTCCTACTTAGTCTTCAAAGCCCATTTCAAAGGTGAACACCACTGGAAATTCTAATAATTTCGCTGAGTAGAATGGATCACTCCTCTCTGCAGCCAGGACTTAAAATAGGGCATTCATGGTATTAAACTACAATTAATAGATTGCCTATTTCTGAAGTTTGTTCTGATCATTAAGGGACTGCATTTTATTCATCTGTGTTTTGCACATCATAGATAATAAATTGTTATTTCTCTTTTGAATGAATAGTGGACTTTTTCGTTCATGCTAGTGGTGATGAAACTCCATGTGTGTGGCTTTGTATCCAAATGTTATGCCTTTAGACTTTAAAAGAGCATTTGAATATTAAGCCTTGATAATAGTAGAGTAAATGTAAGAATACAAACTGAATAAGTGAACCCAAGTTAGGACTGAGAATTAGGTGGTTGATTTTTTTCAATTCTTCACATTCTCTCTCCATAGTAAAATCAACCTTCAAACTATTAGGACAGACCTTTAATTTTTTTTTTTTTCAAAATGTGTAAAATCAGGCTTCAGTCCAGTAGCTTATAAAATTTCACTCTTTTTGGTGATAAATGCTTAGAAGCTGATTTGAGGTGGACCAAAAGGTAATTTGCTATATACCATGGGAAGAAAGGTTTATTTCTTTTTCCTTGATAAAAATGGCCAAAATAATGTGCCCCACACATTATGGCATTCAGTTGAAATGCATTCCTTTGTCTGCAAATACTGTCGTAAAACAGATTGTAAATACCGCCGAAAACTCTACCCTGTGGGAAGTTTGCCAAATAGTTAGATAAAAGTACTGAAGTTTCCACATCTCAGAGCTCACGTTGTTTGTTAGATTATATTCCAGTAGTGAAATATATAAAGATCAATACAAATTACTATTGTAAAATGAGCCTTCCCAAATTTAGTGGCATAGGACAGCAACCATTTTGTTCTGCTCTTGGATTCTGTGCGTCAGGAATTCAGTAGGTGTAATGAGCATGGCTTGTCCTCTGCTCCATGACTGGGGACTCTGCAGGGGAGACTCGAAAGCCTGGAAGTGAGGAGGATGGTTGGGGCTGGAATCATCTGGACGTTTCTTCATTCACGTATCTGGTGTATCAGCAGCACCTCCATGGCGCCTCAGAATAGTTGAGCTTCTTACAACGTGGTGACTAGGTTCTGAGAGGAAGCATCTCCAAATGGGGCCTTTGGAGGGCAAGCAAGGAGGACCAGACAGAAGACAGACTTTTATGACTGAACCTCAGAAGTCACTTCTGCCAGACTGCGTGGATTGAAGCCATCAAAAGCCCATCTCGATTGAAAAGGAGGGGACACAGACCTCAGCTCAAGATGGAAGAGTGTCCAAGTATTAGAGGCCACGTATAAAACTACCACAAGGACTACATTTTTCTTTTGATGAGCCATTAAGGGAAAGTTATACCAGGGAAGGTAAATTCTCAACTGTAAACAATAAATAAATCTGTGAGTGTAATCACTGGTGGTGGAACAGCCATTTTGATGGGGCTACAAAGAAATTTTCAAGGTTAGGTTAACGAGAAACCATCTCACGAGAAGTGTATTTCTCCGTCATTCATGACTGAGCTCTTTAAAAATGAAGAACCTTAAACCAGACAGACAGAGTGGTATGTTGCCTTGATATAGTTTATTTTATAGAAGAACGAGACTCTCAAATGACTGTAGAATCTTGACAATATTTTGTGATGAATTCGGAAATGTTAGGGAATATTTTTTGAGCCAAGTAGAGATTCTCTGGTTGTTTAGGCAAAGGAGCCTTAAGAGTTGTCAAACTTAAGGATGAATTTCACATATTTTTTTCCGAAGAGAAGATTGTTTCAAGTTTTCTGACCTTTTCTGTGGTGACAAGTGAGTGTCACCAGATTTCCAGCCAAGCTTTCAAAAAATTACATTTGATGTTTCTCATCATTATTAAAAGGAGTGGAAACAGAGGTGATTTTTAAAATACACTTCTACAATGTACAGAACATTTAAAAATAAGGTTTTGGAAGTGACTGTATAAATATATAATTTTGTTGCCAAATACTATTTGTATTTCCTGTAAATTCCTATGTCTGTTCATTTAAAAAACTTAGAAGCAGAATTTTATAAACCTACTTTAAGATCTTCCAAATAACAGAGAACTATATTCAATACGTTGTAATAACCTATAATGAAAAAGATCATGTATATATATGACTGAATCACTATGCTGTATGTCAGAAACTAACACAACATTGTAAATCAACTATACTTCAATAGAAAAAATTAAAATCTTCCAAATGATAACATTTTCAGTGGCTTTCCAACTTCTGTTAAAAATATAAAATTTTAGTATCTTCCAATTCATTTTAAGAACAACTGAATGACATCAATGAAAATGAAAAACTTTGGGATGGAACTAACAAAGAAATAACTGGAAAACAAGATAGGACTGAACAGTGATTGCCTGGTAAGTGCATGCAGAAATGTAACTCTTCAGGGGGAGAGTAATAGCTCAGTGGCAGGGCATACGCTTAGCACGCACAAGGTCCTGGGTTCTACCCAGTATCTCCATTTAAAAAATAAACAAATGTAACCCTTCTTTTTGGTCTCCCGTTTTCCTGGGGATTCTGTTGCAATTCTGATGGCTATCTGCTACCATAAGGATACAGAATTTAAACCCAGAGCCATGAATTCCTTTACCACTAAATGAACTAAGATAAGCAAAATTATTAAAAGCATGTTCAATCACATTGTCTTGCTAAAATTATTAATAATTTAATATTTTGTGGTATCAAAAATTGTGTGTTCCTAATAAAATAACATGTCTTTAAAATATTTACATCCTGTTTTCTAATTTTTTTTTCTGTTTTGGGATATATTTTACAGTATAATCATAATAGCTAACTTTTATTTAGAATTTCCTAGGGTTTGGGCACTGTTTTAAATATATTGCTTATATTGACTTATTTAATCCTTATAACACCCTGATGAAAAAGATGATGTTATTACTTCTATTTTATGGAAGAGGAGAATTAGACATAGAGAAGCATCTTATGCAAGGTCCCACAGCTAAGCTATGCAGATAATATAGTAGTGAAATAGCACTGTATATCTTTTATGAATAAATAAATGTACATTGATTGGGGCACCATTAAAAATTGTTGTTGAGAATAGGTATGCAGTGATGTAAGTTTGGCTACCACTGATTTAGAGCATGATGTACAACTCCTGGACCTCTTTGCAGCTTAGCCCCCGTCCACAGTGACCTAGTCTCCTCTGGTCTAGTCAAGCCCTGGGTGGCCCTGAATACCTGTCTTTTTTCATGCCTCCATATCTGGGATATGCTCTCTCCCCTTCCTACACTGACGTTTCCAGTCTCACTTGCCTGTTAAGTACTCACTCATTCTTTGAGATCCAGCTCAAATGCCCCCTTCTCCAGGAAGCCCTCCTCGACTACCTCTGCAAAATTCATGGCTCTTACTGTTCACTTTTTCCACTTCTATGTAGTAAGTCAATGATACTGTATCTTCTCATTGATTTTTCCTGATAGAGTCTAAGCTTACAAAGGCCACAAACCAGGTCTGATTCATCTTTTTAATCCCCACGAGTTGGTACAATGCCAGGCACGTTCTCTGACTATTTCTACCACTGCTGAGCTGCTCCTCTGACTCCTGCCGCTGGGTTATGTATCGGGCACTGTGTTAAGCTCTGGAGTAGCTTATGTCATTGAAATTGAACAATAACCCAATGAGGCAGGTCTTGTGGGAGAATGAGTCACACGGGTAGACATGGGGAGATTCAGATTTGGGTCGGTGACTGAGGCACAGACCTGAGTCCCCTCTGCTGGATCAAATCCGCTGCTGAGTACAGCTTTCATGAACCTTCCAACCACCAGAGTTTGACAAGTCGTTAGTGGTACAGGGTAGCATTCTAGGTAGGATGGAAAGATAGATTCTGTTCTGCCATTTGACGCTGAATGTTTTCTCTTCTGGACAAAATAAGAAACTTAAGGGTCGGGGACAAGAAATGAGACGGAGGCAACCCAAGATAGGAACTTTTTGCTCCACCAGCGCTGGGTTTTAGCCTAGTGTCCCTTGCGAAGAAATTCTCCTTGTTTTCCTCCTGGAATTTTCCCGTCTCACTGTAAGCGATCCCCTACTGGCTGTTGAGCATGGCCAGGTAAGCCCAGTAGGTGGTAAGCAGTCCATTTCTCAGGCTTTAGGTTGCATGTGGTTGTAACTTGTAGAGCCAGATGCTACTGCACTTGTTCCTTTCAAACCATTGATGTAATCACCGCAGCCAGTGACCATGCATCTTTAAAGGGAGCTCACTCCCTCCCCTTTTTCGCAGGGGATGAACTTTATGAGAAACCATTTTCCGATCCTGGTTCTGGCTGTATTGAGTTCATTTTTGCCTTTTTCTTATGAATAGCCTTAACAACAACAACAACAACAATATACTGTCATCCTTAATTAGTTGTTATAACAAATCAGTGGGCTGTGTGTGTAATTATCTTTATAGTAGTGGTTGGTACGGTTTAGTATATTCTTCAAATTAAAAGGAAAACCCTGTGTCCTGTCAGATCTTAAATTATAAGATCTAAGACGGAGCTGCACTGTTCATTTATATTTTTATGAACCTTTTAGCTTTGTACAAGTCTCCAGCAGACACCTACTTCATGGCCATTTAAAACAGTGGCTCATAACATAGAGTAAATTTATAGGCAGTCATTTCTTGCAGTTCCCAACTTATGGTACTGTACTTGTCACTGCAATAAAAAAAAATCACTATTTATTTCTTTAAGTTTTAACATCGAAATGTGCCCCTAAGGTACATTCTGGATGTATTGCTGTATGATGGGATGGCCTCCTGCTACTTCGCATCAGTAGTGTCCATCTGTTCGGGCGAGTTTTGTTTTTAAAATATACAAATGTTACAATAAGCACAACTGATCTTTTAAGAGAGATCAATGAATTCTGTCCTGTTCTTATCTTAACATTATAGGGAAGTCACCATTCTTTTTTTTTTTTTTTTAATGGAGGTACTGGGGATTGAACCTAGGACCTCATGCATGCTAAGTATGCACTCTACCACTGAGCCATACCTGGAAAATCACCATTCTTGAAGAGTGTGAAAATTGGATTTTAGTGATTCTCTCATTCAACAAATATAGGTAGCAAGTGCCTGTAATTTGCTAGCTACTGCGGTAGGCGCCAGGCTAAGATGGACAGGTTTCTCCCCTCATGGAATTTCCTCTTGCGTGGATATGTTTAAAATGAGTTGTAACTCGAAGGATAGCCTTTTAGGAGCTTTTGCATCGTGGCTGTGGATAAGACTATCACGGCTAACACAGTAAGGATGGAAGCTCCTTTTAGCTGCGGGCACAGTATAGCCACGGTGAGGTGGAACCTGTGGACAGTCTCCCCACCTCTGAAGTCAAAGTCCAGAACCCACAGCAGCTATGGAATGGGGTTCAAGCTATGCTGTTTTGACATCATTGGATTTTCAGGAAAGAAGTGAGGTTGAATTGCCAAGTGCTTGTGCAGCCCCAAACCCAACTGAAAATGATGTTTAAAAAAATAAAGTTTACTTAAAGTATAATTTCAGTTGTCTAGCTGGGGGATATGATGTTTTCTTCTATTAAAATGTTTTTGTCCTAAACAACAAGGTCCTACTGTAGAGCACAGGGAACTATATTCAATAACTTGTAATAACCTATAATGAAAAAGAATATATATATAACTGAATCACTGTGCTGTACACCAGAAATTAACAAAACGTTGTAAATCGACTATACTTCAATAAATATTTTTTTTCCTCTTTAAGTGACTGTCATGGGTTGGGTTCCCTGGAATTCTGGGAGATGCCTTGTAGAGCTGCTGGGATCAGCTGTTGAGGGAGGGAGGGGAGTGGGACTGATGGAGGGAAAAGTTGAAGGGCCAGGAAGCTGCAACAGAGACCTCAAGAGCTCTGAAACCAGAAAGGGCTGTTAGGGTTGTCCGAAATGGAGGCAAGTACCTATGACTTTAAATATACCCTTCTGTCCCTTTTCTGCCCCCAGCAGTCACCAGACCTGGCCTGCCCATGGGGAGGCGGGGTGTTGCTTTGATTGAGTCAGACTCTGAGTGAGAAATCAGCCCACGACTGGGTTCCCGACGGTTCCCCTGAGTGTCCGTGGTGGACTCACGAGGA
This sequence comes from Camelus ferus, assembly GCF_009834535.1. Lineage (NCBI taxonomy): Eukaryota > Metazoa > Chordata > Mammalia > Artiodactyla > Camelidae > Camelus > Camelus ferus. The sequence continues at coordinate 6,554,464 of NC_045721.1, read as the reverse complement.
CTCTGCCTGAACTACCTGCTCAAGGCTATTCAGTTTCCACACTGGATTGCTGTTTTCCTTTCCAGTCCAGGGTTTCAGCAGTCCATAGGATAAGCCGCAAGCACCACTTGGAAAATCAGTGCAAAAGAGACTCTGAGAGTTGTAGCGTCCAATCGTCCAAGGGCTGAAATTGTCCTGCCCACTGAGTATTCAGTGGTTAGGACTTGAATGTTTACAAAGTTGTTTGAGTTATAAACAGTAGGTTGGGCATCTCTTTTAATTTAAGGAGGGCCATGTAAGGCTCTCAGAAGTGAGAAAGTTTGAAAACAAATATATGTATATTCACGTATGACTGAAAATTGTGCTGTACACCAGCAATTGACGCAACATTGTAAACTGACTATAACTCAATTTAAAAAAAAAAAGAAGTGAGAAAGTTTGAGGAACTCTGGCCTAGAGCAATTGTGGGGCGAGGAGGGTGCAGCTGAAAGCTGTCAGCCAGTCAGCATTCCCAGTGGCTGAGAACAAGTGTTTTGTCCTAAAGTTGGATTCTGGGTGCAACTCCCAGCATTCATTACAGCGAAGAAATATCGAGTAACCTTCCTGCCAGATCCAAGTATTCAAAATCTGTAGACACAAAATCAAACAAAACACCACTTCTTAAATTCATCAGCTAGAACCAGTAAAACAATTAGGAAAGTGTGGGGATCTGTGTACCCTCTGATCGTTGGGCAGCTGCCACTGTGTTCACACACACTTAGCGTAACAGTAAGGAAGCATGTAGGCATTTCAAGATGAAATCAGGAGGTGTGATTTAAGTGCTGGGGTTCCTGGATCCAGCTTTGTGCTTTGCAACTTTATGTTGGCTCTTTTTGGGATGAGAAAGCTTATAGCCAGGCCTCTTTTGGACTTAAGTTATCCACTTTCTTTCAGTAGGAGTCGGTCTGAATTCTGCTGTTGAAACACAGTATGAAAGAGTTTCCTCTCTGTTGGAAAGTCCCCCGAAGTGTTGATTTCAGAAATATTTTTCCCCAGGAAAGTTAGAGAAAAAAAATAGCTAAAACTCTGCAAAAACATACTAAACTTAATTTTGATGTTTTACATTCACGTCATAACCCCTCCAGGTTGGAAGTATTTGAAAATTTCCCGTGTGACTGATGGGTATTTTTTGGTTTATGTTGGTTTATTATGGTTCATTTTTTCGTAGGTTTCCTAGTATCATTTTATGCCTATTATGGACTTTTAATCAGTTTACTGTGTGTTTTTTTTAACTGTCTCATGAATGAGTACTCATTTGACTATTTCAATTGACTGAGTGCAATTATGGTTTGAATGGAGCTCACTGAGAGCCCCAAATCTTGTTTCTGTAAAGTTGAAAAAAGCTTGCTGGTTACTAGCTGGCATGTAAAGAGTAAAGTCTTAATAACCTATAATGAAAAAGAATATGAAAAAGAATACATATATATATGACTGAATCATTATGCTATACATCAGAAACTAACACATTATAAATCAACTATATTTCAATAAAAATAAAATCAAAGATAAAGAGGAAAGTCTTTTCTTATATAAATCTCCTCTGGTTATGGTGTAAATGAGTTTTTAAAGACACTGCAAAAAAAATAACAAAGAAAGAATATAAATGAAGACAGCACGATGCAAAAGGACTATGAGGGTGAAAAGCTAAGAGCAAAATGGATTCTTCAGATGATTTAGCAAATCTCCAGAGCAGGATTTGTCTAAAGAACCCGTTGCGCAAGTCAAGCATAGCATCAGTCCTGTCCTAAGAAACTAAACTGTCTCAAAAGGGAGAGAAAATGGTTCTCTATCTGAATTGAATTTATGACCTATTTACCCAGCAAATACTAGAAGAGGTCCAGCACCTCTGGGTTCACTTGTGTGTATGTGGACAGGCATACACATGTCCATCTTGGATGACAGGGACAGGCAAACTCCTTACAAGTGTTTTTATCAGCCTGAAAGAGAACCTCCAACTCTCATTGTTCGGTGAGACACCACGTTTTGTTCTTTGGTGGCAGGGTTTGATATCAACATTCATTCATTATGTGTCCCCTAACACAAGTGGGCCGAGCTGCAACTTTACCTCTTTACAGTTAGTCTGTTTGGGTCTGAAACACTGAATGCGTACATTAGTCATAGGTAACCACAGCAGAGGAAATTTTAGTAGGCAGAACACCTTCACATGTTGTTAAAAGTGTTTTCTATTTATCAATTCTAAAAACATTTTTGATTCAAATATGATGCAATAGGAAAATAAATCTGCACGATTCCTCTTTCACATTTCTGTCTCATTTTACTTTTCAAGTTTTGTCTAAATTTCTCTACATCCTCTTCCTCTGGTTTCTGTTTGTCCTGCCACTACTCTTCCCAAAAATTTAGGTTCGAAGAAATCTAATATTTTGGATTAAAAGTTCATAACATATGTCACCATCTGCTGTAAGTAAATTAGTGTTAAGTAAATTAATTTCAGGCAAAGTGTGTTGGAAAAAATAGTTTCATAAATACAAATGTGACAAAACATGTCTTTCATACAGAAGATGTACTCTTTTCCCTGGGGCAATATAACTGAAAATTGGTATTCCTTTTCTTAGCTGTATTTTTATTTTCTTCATTCACATTTCAGCTCCATGAAATTTTACTTATTTCATTTGTTTTTATTGTTTCTGGGGTCTAGGTGACAAGAAGTGTGAATTTTTGAGATCGAATCTCATCTTCAACATTTACGCTCTGTGTGACTTTGGGGATGTCACTGTGCCACAGTTTTCTCATCTGTAAAATGGGTGTCATGATACTTGTTTCTTAGGGCTTGGAAAAAAGATATACAGTACCACTGATTTGCTTCTAACTGCAGCTTTAATACATCTAATCAATCAATCAATCTATCTATATTCTAAATAGTTTTTCATTTGTAGTTAAAATTTTTTTTCATAGTACCCAGCCCTTTTGTAAACAAAACTATGGGATTTTGTAATCAAAACCATTTCTAAGGGATTAGGGGCGGTTTGGCCAGAGAAATGGGATATGTGCAAGTTCTGATTGCATTTTTTGGAAAGCAGGATAGATGGAGATATTAATAATAAGGTTTCCTTTGTGGTTTAATAGATGATCAGTTTTTTGGTTAATGATTTCATGGAAATCAAAAAGACTGTGCATATTTGCTATTGGCGATTTATAGTGGTTTCACTGTGTATCCACCTTATCACCTCTCTTAATAAAATTTTCAAGTTCTCTGAATAAGTTGTCAGGTCAAGAGGTTATACAGATTTGCCCAGTACCAACATGGTTATAATGGCAGTGAGCTTGCCCTCTGAAGATTAAATAGTGACATAGAGTGGATCAAAGGTTAGATATGTGGTGGAAGGTTGCTTTTTTGGTGGGTGGAGGTAGGTTCCGAATTGCTTTTGGACCAGCAACATTTGACTGGACACTAATTTAATTAACACAGCTGCTAACTAACACAGCAGAGTGTCAGTCAGATGGCAATGCATAGACAAGTGAGATCAAGGAGTCCCATGTGATCCAGGGCACTGCAGCAGTATCCAAGTTAGGGTGAGCTTTTGCTGGTGGATTCAAACATTTTTGAGCCATCAGTGTGGCTATGCATATTTTGAGATGGCTGTGTCCAGCTACTTTAAGCCGATACCATTAAAGTTTTGATTTATCCATCTTTCCCACTTGTTTTGATCTCATACTCACTGAGCACTTTTCTGAGTTACAGTAGTAGTTCCCCATGTAGGTTTGTAGACAAAGAGATGCCAGGTGAATTTTGCATGTTTTATTTGCTTGGGACAGTCATCTACCACCATTAGTTAATAAATTAGCATTGGAACTACTGGTTTGTCAGTTGGCAGGAATATATCCATAGGACAGTATTTTAGACACTGGTGAATGGATTGTGTCTTTTCAGAGTTTTTCTGTGTGAAGAGGAGTTTTCAGTTACTTTCTCCGTCGGTCCATGTCTGCTCTGGTCTCTGTCTGGTGTTCCTGTAATGCATACTGGCCATCCTGTATCCTTTTTCATCATCACTTACCCTTGAGTCTTGAGAGACTTTCCTTGAGCTTTTACTTTACTGATTTGATTTTTTCCACAATTCTAACTGCTACTCACTGCCTTTATGGTCGTTTCTAATTATGGAGGCTGGCCTTTCTATTTTTCCTCTGTTCTTGACTGCTTCTTTCCATGACCCTCTACTCTCACTGCAGGGATGCAGTGTCCTTTTGAGGTCTACTGAAATAATGCATTTCAGATAAGTTCTCCCCTGTCTTATTGAAACTGTTTTTCTTAGGAAGACAGTCACTTTGTTTCTTCAAAGTTTTGCTTTGGTTTCTGCGGGGTGGAGGGGAGGAGGGGACATCTATGCTTTTCAAAGATTGGCAATTGCAGTGTGTTCTTTCAGAGATGATATTGAATGCTCTTCAATTTCTCAGTCTCTAATGAAAGAAGGGATTTTCAGAGATTCAGCATTTTAGGCCGGGATGACCAGAACCAGAGGAAGTGTCCCAGGCAGCTTGACTGATTTGCCAGTTTCTTTCTATGTCTAGAGTGGTATTCAGGAATTAGTTGGACCAATGCCTTCTTCCTTGTCCTGGTCTAGATCTTTCCAATGAGCAGCCATCCAGGACTGTGCTCTGTTCTTCCTGCCCCGTGAAAGCCAAGTTTAATCTAGCAGTGACTTCTGATGTCAGGTCTCTGTTCAGAGTGCTCTCCAGCTCCTTGTGTCTCCCAGATAGACTGGGAAAGTCACCTGTGCCTCACACCGTACCCACAATCAGCACCAGTCATGTTTACTGTTATCTAATGGGCATTAGCAAAATTCACTTCTGGAATCATTTCTACAACCGTCCCAGGTATATACTTCCTTCACATTTAAGATGTCCCGTCAGATCATGCTTCCTTAATTGGGTTCCATCTGCATTATATCTATAAAGTCCTTGAAGTTTCTAGTGTGAAAAGTATAAGCAGATAATTCTTTATTTTAAAAAAATCCAGTTCATGGTCATTTCAATGGGTGTTTGAATTAGGGGATGGAGTTTCATGTGTTCAAGGTTGTATGTAACACAGGGAACAAGATGTCTTTTAAAAACAATCCACTAAATGCTAAGTTTTGTGCAATAGGATAGAGTCCAGTTATCATCCTCAGTAGTGAGTGATTATCTGCCCTAAGAAAGATACAGGATTTACAGCCTTGAAGAAATCCAATTTCTGCTCTATCCCAGCTCCCTGCTATGAGCCTGGGAGACTCTGTGGAGCCTAGCGGAATCTCTCTCAGCCTGCTGAGATACGCGGAGGAAGACAAGGGGTATCTCCTGAATTCTAATGATGCTGTGTGGATGCAACGCCTGTGAGCTTAGTCATTTTATAAACAGCAACTTCTGCTTACAGAGTTAAGGCATGATTTCCTGGGTGTTTCCGAAAGAGGAAGGTAAATAAACTCAAGAGAAATATTTGGGACTTCACTCCATTGTCTGTCCACATACTTGGTGTGTTTGTATTTACTGTGGGGAGAGAGGATGTCGGAAATGAGGACCAGCTGTTTGTGAGATTTAATGACGAACTTGTAAACTATTCAGAGAACATAAATGTAATATAAATTTTATGTGGGTGGCAAATTGCTCCCAAGCTGAACGACCCTTTGCCATGAAGAGAAAATGTATCTGCATTGTTTTTTTTGTTGTTGTTGTAGGTCATACTGGTGATTAATGAACACAGTTCCCAAATGGAAAGTATGGAGGAATCAGTCCTCCGTGGCCAGTTAATAACCAAGTCTGCTGCCACCATAAACCTCCAGGGATGATGCTGACGTTTCCTTGTCACCTTCGTCCCAGCTGCCTACACACACACACACACACACACACACACACACACACACACACACACACACAAATGCTTGATGATGAAGACTTTTCAAATGACCTTGCTTTGCTTCAGAAAGACATTGGGGGTAGAGACAAGCCCAGGCTGTAGCTGTAGTGGGCTTTCTCACGGGCAAAACATTCTCAGTTTCTGATTAGCTAGAGCAAATTAGAGTCAAAACAGAAGATAGATTCTATACATTCCGCCTAGTATAATCAAGAAAAACTCAGGAATTCTGGGTAGTTGTAAGGGAAGTGGAACGTTGTCTTTTCAGTTGTGCAGTATAAGAAACACTACGGTCGTCCCTCAGTATCCTCCCGCGGTTGGTTCTAGGACCCCCGCGGGATCAGGCGGATGCCCAAGTTCCTTGTACTATCAAATGGCCTCGTGCAGTCGGGCCTCCGCATCCGCGGTAGGATGACCATGGAAACCTGCGAATACGGAGGGCCAAAGGTACTACGTATGAAGAAATACAATTTCTTTTTCTTTATAGAAAGTAGACATGCAATATATCTACTCTGCAGAATACCTGTGAGAGAGGATCTTTTGGGGAAGACAGTAGTGAAGTCTTTATATTTTAATCAGTGTTTAGTGAGAATCCATGCCCCGTGTTGTGTATTGAATCCAGAGTTGCCCTTCCTAAGAATATTTTTTCCTGCATCTGCATTGATCTGTGAAATTGTGTGCGCATGCAAGCACGGGGGGGGGGCATTTCTCATAACAAGTTATAGCTTTAGAAATCTGCGAATTCCAGTTTAGTACTTTCCCTTCTTTCGCTTCCCATTGCCATCTAGTTTTCTCTTGCCTAAAAGACTGCATTTAAATGGATTTCTGCCCTCCGTCCCTTCCTGGGCACTCTGTCCTGGGTTCCCAGGATGATCTTCCTAGGGTTCAACCCTGAAGATGTCTCTCCCTTCTCAAATTCCCTCTCTTGTTTCCCCGTTGCCTAAAGAATAAAGCTCCCAAATGCTATTAATTTAAAGTGTACGTGTGCTCGTCTCCCTACTCACCATCTCTCTCAGCTTGATTCTTTTTACCTGTCACTCCAGGTGCAAAGCCTCCCCTCTCTGCTTCCCCAGTGGGGACTCACTCTGCTCACCAGGTCTTTTCGCTTCGTCTCAGATCTCTGTTCTGTGATCATATGTCTCTGAATCCTTCTCCCTGTGGGCAAACTCCTCTCTATACTGAAGCCCTGGTTTCCAGTCTGCCTTCTGCCTCCTGGCCCTGATGAGAACTTATCTCTTTCCTGACAACGCTGCATTTCCTCATTCTCTCTTTGCTCTCACTGCCCTGAATTGAGGAAGGAGAGACATTTCCATGGCCAGCACCATAGTTGCATTGGGGGTACAGGTTGGGTACCATTGATAAGAGATCCATCTCTGTGTCCCTGTGTGTGAATGTTTCTTGCACTAAGTCAGTCATTACAACTCTTCACCTGTAATATTTTTTTTGGCCAAAGTTCTCCTCTTTTTGACATGCTAACGTTACTATACCACCTATCTGGAAGATGCTCTTCTGGGTTATGTAAAGGATTCTTAAAGGATATTCCCCAGTGACCTGCATCTTTATTATTACAGGAAATGAATCCTGCCGTGCCTTTGAAGCTTTTTAGTGGGTATTATTTCTCTATTTCTAGCCTACTCCCTTCATTTCCTTTGGTGAATCGTGTTATGATAGTATCCTAAATCTAGACATCCTTCTCGCTTTTATATTTTCTGTTTTATGAATTACTTTTATATCGCTTCTTGAATGTCTGCATTTAATGACCTATCCTTTCACATGTATGCAGTTATTCTTTTAGGTACTAAAATATTGGATTATTTTCTATCACTTAATCCATCTAGGCAGCATTCAGTTGTTAAAAAACAAAACAAAACAGTTCTAAATCTCCAAAGGCTCAGAGCAATTGCAGAGGCAAGAATTTGGTCTGAATTTTCTGTTGCTTTTCTTAAAATAAGTAGGATAAAAACCTGGTCATAGTTGGTCTCTTTTTAAAATACTTCATGAAATGGTGGCCAGTCCCTGAAGACTGGTGTCAGTGTCACCACAGCATGATCCAGGACAGCGTGCTCTGGGCTCGCTGGCTATCAGCCCTTTTGAACAACTTAGTTGCATAATTTTCCTTTCTTTATACCTGTTGAATGCTAAAATTTAGTTGCAAAGTGTGTAAAGATAGCCCAGCAGCCTCCTCTCCACAGACCAGACTTGACTATACAACTCCCTGACCTTCCTTCACACCAGTTTGAATCACTTTCGTAAACAGATTATCAGAAATTTTGGTCATATATGAGGTTTCTTCAGCAAAGGGGAGGGATTGTCAGGGGGTGGGCAGGGTTTCTGTACTTTCGTCCCATGTATATGACTTGGGACAAAGCACCTCTGTGTCACTGAAACTGATGTACAAGAGTTTACAAAACTCATCTCAGCATCATAGTTTCTGAGGTAAAAATGCTCTTTAAATGTGTTATTTAAATGTTCTTTAAAATGTGTTATTTCTGTACTGAACTTTATTTTGCTACTCTACCAGTTCAGAAAAAAGACAACATTTCCTCCTTGGTGTCCCCGTCTTAGAGTGGTATTAGTCAGCACCCAAATATAAAGTCAATTACTTGAAATAATACTAATGAAAGTTTAAAGATACTGATTGCGGACTTCTAAAAATTGAGAGTGAGGCACTGTTTAAAGGATTCCCTCTTTTTTGGGCAAATCTTTTACTATGTGGAAACGTGAGTATGTTAGTCTTAATGGATTTTCAGTCCTTTTTTGACGTATAGACTTTCAATATTGAATAATTTTATGAACTCCTGGATTGGCTGAAACTCATACTACCAGTTTCCATGTGGCATATATGGACATTATTCATTTGATGATTTAATGCTCTTGATGATTTGGGGAAGGTTTTCCTCATGAGCCTGCTAATGGCAGAGAATAAGAAACTGTATTTCACCAAATGGACTAATCTGCAGTTAAGAAATGATTGAGTAAGAGTAGGTAGAACTAATTTGTGTTTCTTTTAGATCAAAAAGTGATTTACAAACAAAATTGAATTTCTAAGTTCAGAATATTTTAGTGAAACTGCTTATGAAGATAGATTTTTAAAATTTATTTTATTTTATTTTATTTATTTATTTAAATGGAGGTACTGGGGGTTGAACCGAGGACCTCAGGCATGCTAAGCATGCACTCTACCACTGAGCTATTACTCTCTCCCCAAAGTTAGTTTTAATTTGACACATTAAAGCAAAACTACCTAATCATATACAAGGGAGAATAACTTTTAATTTGAAATAATTTGCTCCTGTAATCTCTTTTTTTTTTTTTAATAGAGCATTATCTGTTGGGTCTTTCAGACCCCATTGTCCCCAAGATACAAGTATAAGGGTTGATTTCTAACTATTCATAGGAGAGTCAGTGACTCCCATCAGGATTTAGCCGTCTGACTCTCTGTGATGACTTCTGGGAGGCAAGAGGAAACATTAAAGAGCTCTGTTACTGAGAGCGGCCAGGCCAGGTCACACGTAGGCCAGGGGCCGAGGTTCTCAGACATGGGTTGAAATCCTTTCAGGGAGGTTTCAATACTTGTGTCTAGGCGGCTGCCTTAGAGGTTATTTAGTTGTGCTAAGTGGGGCCTGGGGTAAGTATTTCTTAAGAGTTCTCCAGATAATTCTATCAGAACCAAGGCTGAGAACTACTTATCTCAACACTCATTCAAGTACCAAGACTCTTAAAGGAAAAAAAAAACAACAAAAAACTTGAAACCTTTTAACAGGAGTAATGTCTATAAGTGTAGACAGGAAGTCTTACTGGAGACAAATTCAGTTTAAACTGAGAAAAGATTTAGTGACAGTACCAACAAACTCTTGGTCTTGGCCTGTTCTATGAATAAATAGAAGATAAAAACCAAACAAAACTACATCAGACTGTATTATGGTTGTATGTACTTTTTGCTAAAACAATCAATAGTAAATTTAGAACTGACACATAAAGCAATTACAGACTCATAGAGGGTATAAGCGTCTTTTATGAAACGATTTAGCAAATATTTATTTCTTTAAAATATAGTTTAGAAAACCTTTTAACTATTTGTTTTTAAAATCACTATTTTTGGCAATGAGATTTTTTTTTGCACTAGAGTGGCAAAAATACCACCTTCCTTTGTCACCGCTGGTACCATCAGTCTAAACTTAGGTTTAATGCAATGAGTTGGAGATACAGTGCCTCCTGGCAATGTCAGTTATCTGTACCAGTTATCACTGGTAAATACACCACGTTTATTTTTGACTTGGCAGTAGGGAAAATTATTTAAACATATAGTGTGTATTTTTTATACATAAAACATTTTTAGCTCTGAGTTATATACTATAAAGTTATTTTAATCAGTTTGCCTCCCTTGACCTAGAGCGCATTTTTCCATTTTGGCACCTTCCTGATGAGTGAGTTTAAAGTAGACTCATTCTGGTTGGTTTTGAGATAGTTATTAACACCTAAATGATACACGTAGTAAATAGAGACCCTCATGTTTCTAGTGTTTCTCTTCTTTTTACATTGATGCTGTCATACAATAGTACAAGTTGTATAATCATAAGACTTTCACTTCCATGCCTCTAAACCCCAAAGTGTAGTTAGACAGACGTGAAACTGTTTGACAAGTTCAGCAGTGTCATTGTCAGGTGCATGGATGAAGGAAGTGGTCTGTGGATTTCTCAGCACCTTCTCCACAGGGAAAAAAAAAAACAAAAACAAAAAGAAAAAACGAAAAACGAAAAACAAAAACAATTTATCTTCAGGCAAATACCTTTCCCTGGGCCTCCCTAGGAGAATTATAGCATCCATGCTAAACATTCTGTATCATAGGGAAGATCACCATTATCCTGAACGTTTGGCTCTAATTTAACCAGAAGTAGTAACTGGTTTCAGATGAAGCTTTGATTTCTAAGGTTCTAAATAAAATTAAATGTTCTCCATAGGAGATGAATATAAGTGATCCTCTGGCTAGGAATCTCTTTGCTATTATATGAGATAAAGGAGGGGGAAAAAAAGATCATGCTAATTTATCAATTATATTTATTTAGGAGTCTGGAGTAAACAATTTGTTCTTTTGATCCAAAGTACAGAACGGAAAAGAAAATCGCTGTTCCACATCAAGTTAAGCTTCTAATTGAGGAAACCTTTCTGGGTAAGGCCCAGCAGAAGTGCCTCCCACAGAGAGCTGGCAGAACCACAGATCTGTTCCCTCACCCGTGAACCTGCCAGTGAGTCTCCCTCCTGGCGTCGTTCACCAGTTTCACATCTGTCTACTACAGTTTGGAGTTTGTAGGCCACAGAGGTAAACTTCTGGTGATTATACAGTTCGTAACTTTTATTTGGCAGTATAAACTTAAAAAAATTACATTAGAAACAGGAACATTAGCAATATAAGTCATAATTTAGTGAGTGTGTCTGTTTTTAGGAAAAAATTCCAAGTGATAACTCTTTAGGGGGCCCCAAAGTTTTCTATTAAGATGAAAAAAAAAAGCTGTTTAGGAGTTACGAATTCTGGTAGCCTTCTGTTAAATCTGTCTTGACAACTGTTAAAAGGCATTATCATCAGAAATAGGGCTGCATTTCACTGTCTGTCAAATATAACCAACATCTAGGACTTTAAGAAAGTGTGACTAGAAAGTGTGTCAAAGCAATTGGAAGAAATAACCAAAGATCAGCTACTTCTGACTACTCTCGGGGAGAGCCTTTAGAATAACCGTTCCCCCAAACCAGTGCCTAGTACTCTGAGTGGACACTGAGCTGTTCAGAATTATCATTCATAAGCTGAGAGCAAGTAGAGAAGAAATTTGAAATCACTTCTTTACTATTGCACAAGTCAACCAACTAACTATTCTAAAAATGGATACCATAGAGGAAATGTCTGTGGGAGTTCACTGACATCCTTGGTAGTCTGAGGGTCCCTTGTAGCCCTGATCCAGCATATCCAGGGGCCCCGGAGATGCTGGTGGAGAAACAGACTGGCTTTTGCAGCAGAAGAAAACATTGAGCTGGGAAACTGAAGAGTTGGTTCTGGACCCAACTTTACTTGTCCCTGTGGTTGGCTCTTGGGTACTTGGGTTACTTCTGGGCTATGTTACTTCTGTGTTTCTTTATGTGTAAATGAGGTTCGTGGTGGATGGTGTGACCTTTTAGGTCATCCCCCCTCTGATATGCCTTGATTCGAGATTCCAGTCCATTCTTCCATCTCTACCTTTTGTGTTGCTGAACTTCAGCTATTCAGATGGACATGTAGCTCAGAGTGACACATTTGTTATGATGATGAGGTTCAATCTGAAGTCTGTCTGGGTACTTATTTTCTACTTACTTATATACTAAATATTATGATATTAATATATTATAACATGGATATTAAATATTATACTTAATAGAATAAATAGTAAACATTTATAATATACTCTGTATTATAATATATTCAAAGTACATTACATTTGTTTATAATACAAATATTTACATATATATTATGAACTGTAAAATGAGTACCCAGTTAGACTTTAAATCAAACCTCATTTTTACAGCAAATCTATCACTTTGATCTACATCCGTACTTGGTTAGTTGAAGTTTAACAATACAAGAAGTATATATATAAAACACAGTATAATATTATAAATACTATATTATACAATATATTTATAAATCATATGTATATTATATATATAGTAAATATTTATATTATAATATATAAGAAATATAATTATATAATTAAATGTAATATATAATATGAATAAACCAAATAATATATATTGTGTATATGTATATGTATAATATATCATAAAACCAAATTTATTCTTCATGTACCAAGGAGAAATATATACTTTCTTGAAATGAAATGATGGCTGTGAGTTATGGAATGGTTTGTGCAGCCATGTCAAAAGGCTGCATTTTCCCTAGAACATTTATCCACTGGTTTTCTTTTAGTTCCTGAGACCATCAGTTGTCACCCCCATTTTGGCCGCTTAACTGGAGTTAGGCTATTTCTAAGTGGAGAGATTCATTAAGTTGTAAGTTGGCCAGTTTCTTGGGATATTTTGGAAAGTCAAAATCACTGGAAGGATTTGAACCACTCTCAAGTCCAAAATCCCTTTATGATCGATACAGTTTGATTTTCTCTTATTCTTTTCCTGATTTGTCACATTTCCTCCCTTTGCTAGTTTTCCATTTCTGAAGAAGGAACTGAAGTGTCCGGATTGCAGTCAGGGCATTTAAAAAGAATTTGTTCTGCATCTCTAATTACCTTTATCTATTATGTTAGGATTTTACTCACTTTGCCAAATTGCATTGCTACAAAGCCCATTAGGGATTTTAAAAACCAGGATTAGTGCATGCTGCATATTCAGAACTTCAGTTATTAATTCAGTTCTAGCAGAAAAATTTTCTTCTAATTATGGTAGCATTGCGATATTGGACATTGGTCAGAGCTTTCAGAAATGGTTATAAACAACTTGGATTTATTTTAAAATGAATTAGTTGATTATATTCTAGAGTCAAAAATAAGTATACCACATTATTCCCTCATACCCCACACTGGATATTGTAATACCCATATTTTTAAGTGCAAGGGCATTCAGCAGATAATATCATACCAATTTTGTGATATTCAAAGTCAACCACGTAATAATATTGATATTAGTGGATCCTTAAAGTTGAGACTCTTACAGGTGAAATTAGTTCAGTTAAAAACAGTTACAAAAATATTTTCGAAGTCATGGGAAAAACAGATGTCTAGGTGATGACCATCGTGGGAAGCTTATGTTTATCTCCGTTTAGTTGAATCAGTAGGGTTCACCCCAGACAAAGTAGTGAAGTGTGTCAGTAACTACTTCTGTCTGACCACTTTGTGCCTCCCACAAAAATAAACGTTTTTTATCTCTCTTTCCTTCTTTACTTTACTTTAAAATTTCTCATAGCCAGTCATACAGACTTCTTTGGCTCTCGGATTCACTTTAAAGAAAACAGTTTATTCTAAATTATGGCTTAACCAGCCTTTCCAGTGTTCAATAAATTATAGGCATCCAGACAGCAGAAAATAATGTGAGTTAGGAGAGGGGAGGTGCCTCTGATGTCTGTCCAATTACTGAGACCTTTCTTTTCAATGATTTGAGTAGCAGAGACAGAGGGGTTTAAATGCTGGAATCCCATCTCTTTAGGAGGTGTTTCCTCTTAATAGGTTGCCAACCTTGGGCAGTTGGTTCAGAGCTGGAGGAACCCAGAACTCACTCCAGCAGGTCTCCTGTCCTCCCACTAGGGGAATGTTCTAGCCTGTCCTCCACAAGACCCAATCTCAACTCCCTTCATAACTGCTTTAGAAGATGTACTGATGGGGGTGCTTAGAGAAGTTCCAGCCCTTGTTGCTTTAGCTTTTAATAGGTTATTACTGTGATGAGTGTGGATTGTGTTCCCTTGTACTCCATTGTAAGAGTCTTTTTTTCTCCCTATCCTATACTCAGCAGGATACTGAGTAGATCCCAGATTTATTCAAGTGTGGTAGGGTCCCGTGACTTCCGTTGGGTGAGTTCAAAAATTGGGGGCTTCTTTGGTTCTAGAACAGAGGGTATATGAGCCTGGTCTTGAGTCGGTGGGGATCCCCCTTAGTTTCACAGTCAGCACTGGTGCTTTTTCTGGTCCGTCTCAGAGATGCCCCTTGCAGGGCTGCCTCTCATTGGGGTCCTCTCTGCAAGCCATAGGCTCAGCCACAAGGGCCTCCTCTGCTGTTCTGGAAAGTTCAGCTCTGGGGAGCAGCATCCGCTGAATGTCTAGAGCTCTTGCCCTCTGATTGGAGCTCTGCACACAAGAAGGATCCAGGCTCTGTTACTCAGGGGAACACCCCACATCCCCTGGTTCCTTTCCAGTCTCAGGAAAGCCAACCTTTTCTCCCAGGTTGAGCCTGTCTGGCCTCTCCCACCCCTGGAGATTCCTGACCCTCCTCACCCCTGAACTTTGGCTCCATGACCCCTTTGAATGTGTATTTAAAAATGATGCAACTGTCTATCAGTTCTCACTTGGAAAAAGAGAGGGTCCCTTTCTCTTACATTTGAAGGCTTAGGTGTTCTCTTAAGAGTGTGTGTTGGAGATGGGAGGGTGGGGAGGGCTCCTATAGCACCACGACAAAACACACATTAATACCTCTGTAGATGGCACTGCTCCCTAGCTCTTTGTCAGAATGAAAATTCATTGCTTAGACTTGTAATATTTTGGCTTGTTCCAGTTTCTTTGGATGCTCTAAGGAGGAAAGGAGGACTGTTGGTAAAGGGTATGGACTAAAGAGTGGGGTTCAGATGATGCATTCAGTGGTAGCAAAGGTTGCAGAATATCCTCAGGAAAATAAAGCAAAGAAAATAGAGCAAACTTCAAAGCTTGTCAGGAGGAAAAGTGTTGGAAGGACACATATTTGGCAGCACTGGATGTAAGTATTGGTGTCTGCTCTTCCAGAGTGAGTCTGTTAAGAGAAGTGGTACTTGAACATTGATAAATCCATTAGACTAGAAGAGATATGAGAAAGAGAAGGATGCTTTTGAATAAAGGGCAGTGTCATTTGCCATCTTGTTTATTCATGTTTATCCATTTGGAAGCTTGTGCATCTGCAGTCTTGGCACTTCAGAGTTGAGAAAGGTAATGTCCCCACTGTCAAAGATTGAACAGGTGTGCCAAGAAGCCAGATTTACCTGGAACCACCCATAATACAGTGGGTTCAGTGCAGTCAAGATGGTGTGAATGAAGAATTTCTAGAGCACTAAGGGGTATGTTCTGAAGAAGCAGGATTGGCATTTGAGCTTGAAGAGTGAATGGGAGGGAGGCATATCAGGTCAGTGGTAGTGGGTGGAGGCATAGAAATGCAAGTGAAAAGAGAAGTGTGGGCAAAGCTATGAAATTGTGCACTGATCATGGAATGTTTAAGTTATGGCAAGTCCCCTGAAAGAATGAGTGTCAGGAGAAAGTTGAATCCAAAGCTACCTGGAGAGAGAGAGCCTTGTAGACACTTCCAAAGGCATGAGAGCTTCATTTCATAGACAGTAGGGGATTAGCTATTATTTTTAAGCTGGAGAGACCTCTGTATCAGTACTTCCTTCTTTCTTTTCGTCCTCCCTTTCTTCTTTCTAGATGATTTATGTGCTTTGTGGAGGATGTGGTAGAACAAAAATAAAAAAAATAGAGAGTCCAGCCGGCACTGTCACATGTTGCTGGTAAGAATGCAAACTGATACAGCTCTTCTGGAGAAAAAAGTGATAATGTATCACAAAACTATGTATACACTGACCTTTTCACTCAGAATCTTATTACTTCTAGGGATTTATGCAAAAGGTCCACCTCCAACAACATTAAGATACCTATGAGTAAGGTTAT
Organism: Camelus ferus; assembly: GCF_009834535.1. NCBI lineage: Eukaryota > Metazoa > Chordata > Mammalia > Artiodactyla > Camelidae > Camelus > Camelus ferus. The sequence continues at coordinate 6,538,229 of NC_045721.1, read as the reverse complement.
CTATTGCAGTTTGTAAGCACAAAATACTGGAAACAACCTACATTTCCACACCTAGGAGTGTGATTGAATAAACTGTATTACATCCACACAGCAGAGTACTATACAACCATAAAAAGGGTGAGGAAGATTTCTGTGAACTGATGGTTGTTGAGTAATTTCCAGGATCTACTATTAAATGGAAAGACAAATGCAAAGGATATCTAGGTGCTACTTTTCATTCAAGAAAAAAAAAAGGATATTTGACAAATTTGGGCCAGAGAAATATAGGAAGGATAAATCAGAAACTAGAAAGATTAATTATCTATAGGAGGGGGTGAGGTAAAGCATAGAAAGAAGAAGGGAATGTGAATGAGGTAACAGAGATGAGGAGCAAACACTTCTCTGGTATAGTTTTAGTTTGGCTCTGCCTTTTGGAACCAGAGTAATGTTTCATATATTAAAAAATAATTAATCGATTAAAATTGACCAGGATATGAGTGGAACCCAAAGGGAATATAAGTAATAATAAATGGACCTAAATGTATCCTAAACGACTTAAACAACCACCTGAAGGAAAAAGAACTAACATAAGTAACTTTGGAGAACAGCATTTTGACTGCATACTGGCAGACTAAAGACAAGAGAAGTGCACATGAAGCCATCCTCTCTTTAGTGAGTGTGTTTCCCACAGAGATACGGGTTAGCTATTGTGAAACTACTTTGAGTATTCTAGGATTGAACAAAACAGGTGAGTATTTTTCAGAAAATGGAGAGCTGAATTTTTCACTATTGGAAAAAATTACAAATAAGAGAAGGACAAAGTATAGAATAAATGCTATGGTGTTGGATTGGAATTGGAGGTATCAGTAGGAACACATTTTGGGGAGGGAGGGGGAAAACTAGATGATAAATTTTAATAAAATCCATATCATTCAGAGGAAAGGAAAATATTTTATTAATGGTTTTTAATGTATATGCAGATCGATACACACAGAAACATACACGTGTGTGCTTGTGTGTGTGTACGTACGTATATTTACTAGCTCTGAGAGGGACAGACAAAAGTGATGACACCTTGGTAGCAATGAGCACACCCAGCACCTAGATCCTGGTTTCTAAATACCATTCCTCAATAAAAGAAACTATTATTTCCTTGGAGAAATGATTCCAGAACTGGGGAAGAGAAAATATAAGACAAGCCTGTAATATCTTACGGTGCCAGAAAATAAGGCATTTTCAAAAACAGATAGGAATATGTTGAAAAGACATAGGAGTCAACCTGAAAGAACTCCTAACGGCCAAAACCAGGGCAACTTAAGCAAATAAATGAATATACAATGACAGTGTTACATTGTGACCCCTAGGAGAAATAAACATCCCTGTGTCCATAGTGATATAAATAAATATTTGAAAAAAGAAAGTAAATGGGGGAGAATGGACTATCTTCTTTCAGAGAATCCCATTTATTAAGTATAAAAAGAACGAGGGAATTGGAAAATGACCGTTGGGCAAACAACACAGTCATAATAGATGCGGGCTGGATCCAGTGATGGAGGCTATGATTTGTGGGTGAAAACTTGAGTAGAAACGGGGGAGGAACAGAATATCTGCAACATCTCAAAGCATCTCCTTCAAGGTATTCGTTGTATTACAGGCGGAAAAATAGAAAACTTCCAGTGGAGAAATCCTGATGGCACCACTTTGATGAAGTGATTAAAATTAATATCAGCAGTAATAAGACATTTGCATCATGTATCCCCTAATAGGATGCACTGAAGGGCCCAACACCATGTTTGTGGTACTCTTGCCAAAAATCTATAACCTCAAATCTCCATCATGAGACAGCATCAGAGAAACTTGAGGAACATTCGCAAAATTCCTGAGCAATTTTGTCTTTTTTTTTTTTTTTTTTTTTTTGCAAAAGTGTCAAGGTCAGGAAGTGTCAGGGAAGCCTGAGGGCTGTCTTAGACTGTAGGAGACTAAGGAGTCATGACAGCCCAATGCAAGGGTGCAAGGAGGGATCCTGAACTAGATTCTAGAACAGAAAAAGGACATCCCTGGGGACAGTGGTGAAATTCTAGTTAAGGCCTGTAGTTTAGCGTTGTGCTTGTGTTAATGTCTTGGTTTTCATAATTGTACAGTGATTTTGTAAGATATTAACCTCAGGGAAAGATGAGTGGGGAGTGTAGGGCAACTCTTGGTGCAATGTAAGCCTAAATTGTTAAGAAAGAGGGACATGGAGCCAGAGAGATGATTTCAGAAATTCAGCAATGGCGAGGAAGTCATGAGTTTGAGAGACGCAAAGCGTTATGCCTGATTACATGGGGTGAGGGATAGTGGGGACTGGGGACACGGAAAAAGGGTAGAATCTGACTCAAGTTAGTGCAGTTTGGATAAATGCAACAGCTCCCCCTTCTATCTGAAATGTTTATTCGTCATTGAGCAGCTCCGCCGTGCTGCTGGGTTTCAGGGAATGAGAGACGCCCTGACTCTCCAAATGGAGATGGGCCAAGAGCCAGAGCTGGAAGACCCTGTCTTGGGAGAAATTGAATCTCTCCGCTATTTCGTTCCTTCAGATTCTGGATGTTTCCTGAATTATAAAAGGGGAAAGCAAACCCAAATGCAGCTGAAATTGATGCAACTGAACGACCCTATTACCAAATAGAAGAATGAGGGGGCTCTCTCTACATGTCTTCTTTACTTTGATGCCGCCAACATCAGGGCGTCTAGAGGATTTTCAGAAGCTGCTTGAAAGAACCTTCTTTTCATGATCACATATGATAGTGGTAGCTCTATGTGTATGTGAGCAAGAGAGACATACAGACAGAGAGACAGAAGCAGAACACACAGGGTAGAGCAATGCCATATACAGGCAGGATGGAAGATAAGATAACTTTTAAAAAATTCTTTTACTTCTTTGGAGAACATATAGCAGGCATTCATGAAGATCTTGTACTGCAGAGTACTGAAGAGAAAAAAGTAATGGTCTAGGAAATTCAGAAATTCAGATAATGTATTAGGATCTTAAGGTTTGAAATGTAGTTCAAGGTAAATCGCCATCCTCTGTACTGGGTAGTAGAGTTAATAAAAATTCCCATTTGTTGAGTGGTAAGCCAGACACTGAGGGGTGTGCTTTAATATATGTGCATTTTAATTTTTTCAAAACCCTACAGTGTAGTTCTTTACTATTTGGCCGATAAGGAATCTAAGGTTTGAAGCAGCGTTACCCAGTAGGGACATAACACAAACCACAAATATAAGCCACACGTGCAATTTTTCATTTTTAGTAGCCACCTTCATGCAGGTCGAGAGAAACAGGTGAAAATTAATTTTAATAATGTATATTATTTAACTCAATTCATCCGAATTATTATCATTTCAACATGTAGTCAATATAAAACATTATTAATGAAATATTTTACTTTTTGTTTTATACACAGTCTTTTCACTGGAGTCTGTTTCTACACAGAACACATCTTAGTTTGGTTGCTAAATTTTCCTCAGAGACACTTGATCTGTATTTAGATTTCATGAAGTGTACAGTGGATTTATATACCCAAGTTGTTCCAACAGGCTTAAAAGTTGTTCCAATCATTGACTGGAGTATCTGCTTTTAAATTTAAATTTGAATTAATTAAAGTGAGATAAAACTTAAAATTCAGCCCGTCTGTCACACTTGCCACAGTAGTCAAGTGTGCCTCGTTGTAACCTGGGCCTGACCGGTGGCCATCGGAGGGGGACAGTGCAAGTTTAGAGAGTTAAAATTAATTACTCCAGGCCCGAGAGCCTGTGAGTGCTGGAACCGACACTTAAATCTGAGTTAACACGACTCAAAATTCCATGATCTTAACTGTGACTTCCAGAATGCAAATGTCGTTGCTTCGCAGGATTTGTAATGAGAGTTTACTTAGTTGAATGCAAGTCTCCTCCGCTTTTTGATAATTGTGCTTAAGCTGATGGGCCTGAATGCCTAAAATCAGTTGTCCACCGTGAGGCAGCTTGTTTATAAAAAAGCCAGCCTTCTGAGAGCTGCAAGCACACTTCACAGGCAGAAATGCTAATGTATTTCTTAGTTATTGTCGGTCAAGTCCACAATGAAATGATCAGCCGAAACCGTTTTACTCTGGAGGCGGCTTCTGTTTTTACCAGGGTTCCCTCATTGTCCTTTGTGAACAGTCTAAGTTGTTTGTCCTCGTCACCATGCTTTTAATTTTGTTTTGTACCTTTTGGGTACAAAACATGTTAAAAAAGCAAAAGCCACTCGACTTCTCTTCTCAAGGGACTGATGTGAGTCCCCTGAGAAGTCAATGTGGAGTTTTGGCTTCTAAAACAAGAGAAATCTAGACAAAATCCTTTGATTGGCAGGGAATGTTGCCGTGGCTTTAATTTTTTTTTCCTTCAGCATCACTAGAGAATCATTTTGCTGTTTTATATTTTTCAGTAACAATATATTAAGAAGACCATAAACACAATGGTTTCATTTCTTAACGCTGGCCTGTTACAGACTTGATCCCCAGAGAAGGCACTTGCTTGTTATGTTAGTGACTTGCATTTTTGAGAGCAGGTTTTCCTCTACTTAGGGGAAAAAACAAAACGTGCTGGGCAGAATCTGTCGATGAAAGCAGAAAACCCTGTTTCTTGACTTTGACCATTCTTCAGATGGTGGATAATTGTTTTTGTACAGAGGGAAGGAAAAGAGCAAAAGAAAAGAAATTGAATGACGTGCCAGCAATTTTAGTTAATTTTATAATAACTTAATCTATGTCAGACAAAGTAAAATGAATCACAACCCAAAAGGAAATGACTTTTTAATGAAAATTGTTCAGGCATGTCACTTACTCTGTGTGTGTATGTGTGTGTGAGCCTGTTTCAGACAGAAAAGCTGTTAAATGGGGGGGGGTGTGAATATTAAAAGGCTATAGTAATTTTATAAGTCAGTGTTTTGTTTTTCTCTTTAGTTTTCTATAGGAAATGTTGGATGCAAATTATATCGGATAAAATAATTGTTCTCTTCCTGACCTATAGTCACTGTGTGACCTATTGGGTTTTCTCTATTTACTGTGTCTGCAGCATAATTATGAAGACTTAGGCTCTCCCAAATAGTTACAGATGTGGGAGAAAAATAAATTACTTTTGCATGCTAGCCCTGGAAGTCGTGCTGTTGTAATATAATGTAATTGGCCATGAACAAAAGGAAGTTATTATATTCATTTATATTAGTTTGAAAGCCACAGAAATGTATTATATTATTTTTAGGCTGAAGAACTGAAGCAGTGCCGTTGATGATTTTTTTCCCCCTGATCATCCAGCTTTCCTCTGAAGGTCATCTTCACAAAATGTGTTAATTTCAGCCTTTTCATTTGGCTTAAGATATAAGCAAATCACAGATAGCTATCCTCAAATATTTGAGACATATAGAAGAGGGGTTATATCTGTTCTGTACGACCTCAGGAGGGGAGAATAGGGTCAACTGATGGAAGTAACAGGACAGATTTTATCTGAATAGAAGGAAGAAATGATCATGGACAGATGTGTCCAAAAGAGGATAGAATTCCCTGAGAGGCAGTGAGTTCCTCTTGTCTTATGTCCTGCTTGTAGGTCCCTTCCCAGAAATCCTCCAGAATTGGATAGATGGATTAAAAACAAGAGCAAAAGCATCTAAAGTTGTTTGCCTTCCAGCTCAGAGACCCATGAAATCAGAACTCTAGAGGGAGCCTGGGTTTGTAGCAAAATATTGTAGAATTGTAAGTGAGCCACTGAGCTATTGTGACTTTGGGAAAATTCCTCCTGCCACTGTTTCTGAATTGATATATACAGACAGAATGATGATATCCCCCACTCCCTGACATGCAGAGAGATGATAAGGTTAATAAGGCTTTCTATGAGATATGTTGATCTATTTGCTGAACCTTAAATACGTAAACACTACTTCAGCATAAGATATTTATGTATTTTATTCTTCACCTGAAATGAGAGAAGAATGGAGCAGTGAATAAATGTTGTAAGTTAAGCAAAAAGAAATATATAAAATTAAGAATTTTGGAGGGGGAGGGTATAGCTCAGGGGTGGAGTGTGTGCTTAGCATGCATGAGGTCCAGGGTTCAGTCCCTAGTACCTCTGCTAAAACTAAATAAACCTAATTACCTACCCCCCAAAAAAGTATGAACTTTGGAACAGTGACAGATTTTTTGCCTGTTAGATTTTTTTTCATTTATGATACAGTTTAAATATGTTTTTACCTAGTGATCACCCTTTGACTTCCTTCCTTAAAAATATCCACTACATTTTTTTCTCAGTTTCTCAAGGTTACCAGTTATATTGTCAGATTTGAAATAAAATTTTATAAGCATAATTTTAGTTACTTCTTAACGGGAGAGATAGTGTGAATGGTGAAGTTTTGCCTGCATATCAAGAAAAATATGTATATGTTTGTTATAAAAGTATTTCACACACACACAGAGCAGGGTGAGGGGAGAATGATTCCTTCTAAGGGATTATTTTGAATGAGCTTTCTTCATTATTCAGGTTTCTTAGTGAAATGTAACTCTAAATAACTCTTGTTACTAACCAGCTTGGTAACTCTTGTGAACTACCTCTGGACGGGGGTTTCTTTAGATTTAAGCAGGGGGATTGGAGGAAGAAGACCCTCTATGATAAGTCATCACTATAATGACTCGTATTTGAAACTTGACATTGAAGTTTTTTTTTTTTTTTTCACAGAATGTATCTGATTGAGTTGGAATATACTTTGGAGATGAACAGATGTTGTTCTAAGTCTAAAGCTCCATTTATGTTTGTAACAGTTTAAAATTGTCTAACTAGGCACTGGAAACATTATTGATGGCATTCATTCTGCTGTTCTTGCCATTTTTGTTGTTTTTGGTCGCTTGAGATGTCCAGCTGAAAGACAATTTGGCAAATCTCAAATTTTGTTAGTAGGAGGTATTCACTGTTGGGGAAATAAAAATGAGGGTCAACACCACAGCGTAGAATTCAAACACAGGTCTCATTTTGAGGTAAATGATATTCTTTGCATTGACTCTCATTACTACTAACTGACTACAGGTCATCTGGACAAGACTGTTATCTTCCTGGCGCTCTATAATCTCGATGCCGTTCTTTCCCGAGTCTTCAGTATTCCATTGTTGTGACCCTACCATCTGCTTGGTACTAGTTACTAATGGGACAACAGGGAAGCCTAAAAATTCTTTGGTGAAGTGAGGAGAGATTCAAGAGAGAATGAGAAGGGATGAGGAGGGGAAAGGGAAGTCCTAGTTGGTGTAAAATCATTTACATTGCCTTAGATTGAAATGATAGCACTTGAAATAGAAGGGAAAGGCAGTGAACTCATCTGCCGTGTACCTGGGTTAATTAATCTTGTGTTTCCACTCGTGCAGGCTTTTGGGGAGGCAGGGAGAGAATACTCTGGGATAAAATTGACCTTGCTTTCCTGCACATGCATATGGAAATGCCATGCAGGGACTTTGCAATTAATATTGATTCCATGTCAGAAGCACCACATTGATTGCAATGGAAAAGACGAGGGTGGGGGGCATGGGGAGGAGGTTCCTGAAATTTTCATGTGGATCGTGTAAAAGTGCAAGCTCACGGTATTGACTTATGTGGAGGTGTTGAGGGTTGCTGAGACCTGTGATAACTCTCTGCTCATTTGCTGCAGAGGCAGCTTTTTCGTATCACTTTGATTATACCTTATATATTTCTTACTATAAAAAAGAAGGCAGTGTTTGCAGTGGAAGCATTAGAGGTACCTACCTTGAGGCTTTTCCCCATCACAATGCAGTTATAGTCCATGCATCTATAAGTGTAAGCTTAGAGAGAGGGCACATGATTTTTGTGTATCATGGGTCTCCATCAAAAGGATATTCTGTCAGCAAGTAATTAACAAAGTCTTACATTGAGTAGACACGACCGAATTCTTATTGGTTAATCTAATGCAATATTCTCACCTGGGACCGCATTTTGTGACATGAATCCAAGGACGTTCTTACCATGAAACTATAGACGTATTTTATGACCAAACAGTCCTGGGTTAACAACTACCACCGGGAAGTCCAATTAGCAAATGTATTCATTTGGGCCCTATTTACACTTCTGCTGTCAACTCTAATTATTTACTTTTGAAATAAAAACTGTGGCCTTCCCTAGGTCTCTGGTGCCTGTCAGGGAATGATAATCTGCTTGAATCTCCTCGGCTGTGTTTGCATTTCACAGGTCTGCCATCTGGTAGTAGAAACCAAAGCTTGATCAATATTTATACATACAAAATGACAGTTCTGGAGAAGGAATGGCTTCCACTTAAGTGAATGCCTGGTCAAAGTTTCTACTAGAATTACACACATAGCCATGATTTGTGAATCAGTAGCAATTACTCCATGCCATGGATGTTCTGATCTTTAAGAGGAAAGAGCCATTATACTATCAAACTTACAAGACTTGAAACCTATGTTTTTACTGCTTGAAATGGGGAGAAGAGAGGGCGGAGAGCTGGGTGAGGTAGCTGACAGCCTCCAGGAGTGTGGAGGTAGTGATGACAAGACAAACGTGTCTGCTCATCATTAATTTCATACTTGGTGCTTCTGGAACAACTGTTCTCCCCAAGAACACTGGCAGACAGCTGACCCCTGCTCAGCTGGGCTCTCCCTCATTCCTCAACAGGGAACAATTCTGGGACCTTCGAATGCTCAGGAAGGGAACCCTACAAATTTTGGTATCGACAAGCAATAATGTTGGCCAGTGAACCGAGCTCTGTTTCCACCTATAGCTTTAGAAACTGAAGCAAGACTCAAATGAATGACCTTGCTACCCAAAGTCATGTATTTTCAGAGTAGAAGGAATGGTGGTCAAAAGCCCTGCACACTCATTTTGCAGACCAGAAGCTAAGGCGCAGAGGAGTTAAGCTGAGCGTTCGATGCCCTGGGCATAGCTTCATTTGCTCAGGGACAAAGCCCAGAATCACTGTGTATCCTGTCTTTCCTTCGTAGCTCATTCTAGTTCTTCTTAGTTTTTGTGGCTCTTTGACTGTGTTAAAATGGGAAATGTGTGTCTGGAAATAGAACTTTTCCTTGTCAATATAAATATTGTTTAAATGTGAGTTCCCTTTGAAACAAACCAAGAACACTAAAATAGAAAGATTAATCCAAAAGTTTAAGAGTGGATGGTGCTTACTAGTGGCTTTCAAAAATTACTGGGTATAGCTCATTGGTAGAGCGCATGCTTAGCATGCACGCATGGTCCTGGGTTGAATCCCCAGTACCTCCATTAAAAAAGGAAAAAAATTATTTGTTTGGGACCGAAATAAACAGAATCCTTATGAGTCATTTATCTCACATTTTTGTCAGTGTAAGTTACTGTTTTCACCTAATAATTTAGAACATACTTAGACTTTAAAAGACATAAGCTTGCCCTAGGGAGCTCATTTAAGATGCAGATTCCAAGGTTGTGGTCCCCAGAGATGGCTGTTGAAAGTGTGTGCTCAAGAAGCCTTCCAGCTGACTCTGTCACAGGTCATCAGAAGACACTTGGGACTGATCAACCCCCTGTGCTGATTTTGAATTTGGACTAATTTTTAATTGTAGTCATTGCTCTTTGAGGAATTATGTATTATGGTATTGTCCTTAATTGAAATATATACCTAAGTGTTTCTATGGTTTGGGTGCTATTCCAAGAGTCTATTCTGATGACTTGATTTTTGTACTTAGACACTTTATTCCAATATTCCTTGCAAGGTACAAGTGTCTTTTTTTTTTTAAAGAAAGACCACAATGTCATAAAAATGAATAATAACTTTTAAATTTTGCTTGTGTTTTAGTGTATAATCCAATGTGAAAGAGAAATTGTTTCTTTTTACATCTTTTTAAAAGAAACCTCTCCATCAATATATAAAATAAATGGAAGATGAGAAACAGAGGGGGAGCTACACTTAAATTACCTGAAATTATTGGGCCTTCAAGAATTTACAGCCAATTTACAAAACTCTCTACAGCAAAGACCATTATATAGGCAGCAGTTAGAACAGCATTCTTCCTAGAGTTTTAATAATAATTTAAATAATAAGATAATTTTATTTGAATAATTACAATTTTTGAAAAAATTAAAAATAATTTTAAAATTAAAGTAATTTTCTAAAATAAATAATTTAAATAATAAAAAAGGAAAAGGGGGATAAAGGACTAAGAACAGAAGGGCAAAAAGGGAAAGGATGGAAAAACGTCTTGAATAATTATGTACTGTCAGTATGTTTTCCTGGAAGCTTGGCTCTTGCTTTATATGGAGACTATCATGAATCTGTTTCTGATGTAATTCACCCAGTGTTTTCCAGTATCTACTGTGTAAAGGCCAAGCCACCATGGGTGTGTCCGCTTACTAGAGCTGCCACTGCAAAGTACCACAGGCCGGCTGGCTTAAACAACAGAATTTAATTTTCTCAAAGGTTTGGAGGCTGGCAGTTCAAGATCAAGATGCCTTCGGGGTTCGTTTGTCCTGAGACCTCGCTCCTTGTCTTTGCAGATGGAGGTCTTCTCACTGTGCCCTCGTGTGACCTTTCCCCTGCCCTCCCCCACCCCACCCCCAAGTATGTCTCTGTGAATTCTAATCTCTTCTAAGGTTCAGTCAGGTTGGACTGGGGTCTCCCCCTTATGACCTCATTGAACCTTACTTACCCCCCTTAAAGGCCGAGTCAGTCATGTTGGGGGTTAGGAAGTCCACAGATGAATTTTGGAGGTACACAATTCATTCTGTAACAGGACGCACAAAGGTAAGGGTAAGACAGAGTCAGGGACACACAATTTAATGGGCTAGTTGGACTAAAGGCAACGTCCACACTCATGCAGCAAGTAATGTGATGTATTTAAAACAGGCTGTGAAAGCCAGAGAAGAACGCTGCCATCCTAGGACCCCGTGGGGAGAGCTTCACCGAGGGGATTATGCTTGAAACGGGCCTGTGGAGCCAAACTCAAGTACGTGAAAGGAGGGGAGGGAGGGGGATTGAGGCAGAGTTCATGGCATGCGGGTGGCTTACTGGGGCGTCTGCAAATATAAGCGGCAGAAGTGAGCATGGGTAGACAGAAACAGTGGGTCATGAGGCTGAAAAGATTATTTTAGAGGATATTAGAAAAGGACTCAATGCTTTTACGAGGAGTTTGGACCATGGGTGATGGGTATTCATTGTGTGCAGAGGACTCAGGGGGTCACTGAATGTTCAGTCCTGCAGGGATAATGGTCAAGAGTTCCGGCTCAGATGCTGGGAAGGCCAGGGCTCTGTAGGATCCTGGTTCGACAAATGACTAAGCATCAGAAAACTTTTGATTTCTTATCTCTAAAATAAGGATAACAACACAGTCCTACTGTAGAGCACAAGGAACTATCTTCAGTAGCTTGTAATAACCTGTAGTGAAAAAGAATATATATATGTGTGTGTGTGTGTGTGTGTATAACTGAATCACTATGCTGTAACACCAGAAACTAACACAACATTGTAAATCAACTATACTTCAATTATAATAAAATAAAATAAAATAGGGGTGACAATCTCCCCTCTTCATCGGGCTGTTGTGATGACTACCCAAGATAATGCATGTAAAGTGTCTGCCATCCAGCCAACACCCACCTCATGCTCGGGTGGACATCATACAATTCATTCAGCAAGTAATTCAGCAAATTAGTATGGATATACATGGATATAGTGCTGGAGCTGTGGTTTAATGATATCAAAGTAATGAAAACTGGATAGAATTTAAAATACATTGTCACACCCTCAGCACCCACATACATGGCAAGTAATTTGAGGATCTGGGGGAGGAGAGAGTAGGGGGGGGGGCCTGGAGGCAAAGAGAACAGATCAAAACTCTTTTAAAAGTACAAGGAAGAGCACCTGTTAGGTCCTGGAGGATGACCAGGCATGTTTTAACCTGCTGTTTCTGCATTCATTGTATCAGTGCTCCTGACTCCATATCAGCATAATCTATTTCCATCTGTTTCCCAGGTTTTTTTTGTTTTTAATTCCCTCATTCTTTTTAAAATTCTGGGCTTTTATGCTAGTGCTGTACTCCATTCAATCAGTATTTCATCCTCGGAGGTAAAGTCATGTTTCCCAAACTAACATTGTTTTTCAATTAATTAAAATCAGTTAAGAACAATCTAATTGAATGCTGTCACAGGCACCGTAAATCACTGTGATGCCTTGCTGTCATCACCCAGCTTCTGAAAACACCTCTGGTGGCAAGATCCGACACAGTTTAGAGTCGTATCCAAAATGTTTAACCAGGATGACATAATTGTCAAATATGTAATTGTGCTTTTACTGCCTGGAGCATTCACTCCTATTTGAAAATGTCAGAAATTCCTACTGCAGGCAAGTCAAGCGTTTAGATGTATGTCCGGAATGGCATCCGCTGCTGAGATAAAAAAGCATCACGACTCCTTGGTGACTTTAAAGTTTAACGTCCTAGGTATCAGTCAGTGTCTTCCTGTGTGTTCACAGTACATTTTCAGTTTGGGACACATGCAGGGGAATCCAGCCCTGTCTGTGCGAAATTGGATACAGGGATCTTTTGAGTGGAATAAGGATGGGTTTGTCATACAGGGTCATATTTTTAAACGAATTTTGACATGTTCAGTAGGTTTCATAAGACGTGATTAGCATCTCTCAATACTCGCAGGCTCCAATGACACCAGCTGTGGTAACAGGGACATCAGATCAGAGCACAGATTTCATGGGTATCAAAGGAGGTGTTGAATTTGTGTTGAATTTTCCCCCTCTGTTTTAGCACTGAGTGTTTCAGTTCAGGACAGTGTTCCACAATAAAAACTCTCACAGAATTGTCACTGTTGTCTAACATTTATTTACTCTTTGGCTTTATAACCTAACTTGTCAAATTAGTACCCCTGGCCAACTTCCTGTCCCCACCCCCCAGCAGAATCTCTGGCCATGCACTCACTCGGCCACTGTGTATCAGATGACAAGACAGTTCTGTCAAACAGCTGGGTGACCACGTTAAAATAATTCAGCAGGTCCTTTGAAAGGAACAATCAGTTCAGATTCAATGGAAATTTCCACTTAAAGGGAGTTCAGCCGTCACCTCTGGAATAGACATCAGTCCCCACTTATTTTATTAGAACTCACCCATGATACGTTGTTAGTATGAACTGTGCTTTTCTTAAACTACAAGGAGTGCAAGCTCATGTAAATTGCAAATATTGTGCATCCATTCAAATATTTATCTAGACGGATAGAGTTCATGGAAATCTTTTCTTTGACATCGAGGAGAATGCTCTTTAATATCATGATGCTTTGTTCCTGTGATCCTGCCTTTGGCTGTACTGAACTGCAGTACAGAAAACATTTGAGTGTATTCTAGACTGCTCATCCACACTTCTCTTCTTCGAGATGAAATGGAGCCATGTCCCTCGTGATAGAAGATGCCTATGATTATCCCATTCCACATGGAAGTCTTGTGATATTTTGTGGAAAGAAAACCAAGAACCTTTCAAGCCAGAGATGGGCAGATTCTTTTAATCGTCTTCCCCTGACATTTCTTCTGCGTGGGAGAATGCAGGTGGGAGGCTGACTGATGACACCAGAGACTTATTTGAGTTGTCTCTTTTTGTGGTCACGTCCCCAACCCCATGGTCGTTAAGAGGATGGACACACGATAAGGCTGCCCAGGTCCAGATCCCGGCTCTGCCACTCAGGAGCTCTGTGACTTTGGCAAGTTACAACCTTTTTATTTCTGTTACTTACACATCATAATAGAACACCCCTCATAGGATTGTTTTGAAGATTGAATGAGTTTATATATCTCGTAAGTTTAGAGCAGTGCCTGACACCTAGAAAGAACTGAGGAGATTTTAGCCATTATTATTAGTATTATAACTTTTGTTAATGTGAATTGATGTGTGGAAGTTAAGTAGTGTTAAAATTTTTGAGGCTCCATTGAGCATGAGAAAGGTGTCATGAGAATGGAAATGTTGTTCTCATTTTCTAAATTGATGGAACATTTGGATTCTGAAAATAATAGGTTGTTAACAGTTTCTCCTTTGAAAAATTCTGGTCAAAATGGCTAAACAGATGGCTGGTGAGGACTCAGAAGAAACCATGATGGTTGGTCACTAACCATCATAATGTGTTAATTAAAAGCAAGTCATTCCAAACTAACCTAATCTCATTTTTGGAAAGAGTGACTGGGCTGTTGGAATAAGAGATGCCTTATCTGGATCTCAGCAAGGTCTGTGGATTCTTTCATTACACATTTTGGTCAAAATGAAGAGACATAAGCTTAATCAAGTGGAGTTACTATTTCCCGAGTAGAATACCCCCAGAATGACTTATTCTCAAGAGAGGTCTCTCCTAGCTTAAAAAAGATAGCTGCTTTGTCCACTTTCATTCAGTATTTGTATCCGTGGTTTCCTGGAGGACCTGGAAAATGTGCCTGATATAGGAGTGATACACGTTTTGGAGAGGTAGTTAATGTTGGTGACAAATGTTACTTTTCCAAAAAATGAGTAGGGACAATGGCTGGAACACATGCAGTATCATTTATGGGGATAGACTAAAGTCATATTAATACGTCTTAAGGAACTCACAATAGTAAAGTAGACTAGGCTTAACAGAAATTTGTTTAAACACATTGTGAACCTTGAAACACGTATAATTTTCTTTTGGTGAGTCCACTCTGATTGGTTAGATAAGGTTGACTTAAGAACCAGGCTAAGAAGGAATCCAAAATAAAGCAATAGCCAATACTCAGTAGTGACACAGCCCCTATCCTTAAGGGGCTTGTACGATAGTGTTGGTAATAAATCTATGAGTAAAAGCAGTCTGTATGGAAATACTTCGACGGGTAAGTGTAGAGTTCTTGAGAATTCACAGAAGGAACTTTTTTAAAAAATATATTTTTATTGAGGTATAGTCAGTTTACAATGTTGTGTCAATTTCCGGGGTATAGCACAATACTTCAGTCGTATAGGAAGTTTTTCATATTCTTTTAAACCATAAGTTACAAAATATTGACTCTAGTTCCCTGTGCTACACAGTATAAACTTGTTGTGTATCTATTTTATATATAGTAGTAAGTATCTGCAAATCTCAAGCTCCCAATTTATTCCTTCCCATCCCCTTACCCCTCCTGTAACCATAAGTTTGTTTTCTATGTCTGTGAATCTGTTTCCGTTTTGTAAATAAGTTTGTTTGTCCTTTTTTTTTTTCTTTCAGATTCCACGTATAAGTGATATCATATAGTATCTTTCTTTCTTTCTGGCCAGAAGGGACTTTTAACAACAAATAATGGTAGCAGGAAGTAGTTCTCAAAAGGGGACATAGTTTAAACTAAGAGGCTTTGTTTGCCATGCACAGGTGGGGGCAGTGGCGTTCCAGGCTGATAAACTGCAGAAAGGCCTAGGGATGTGAGCACATGTATACTTCAGGATCGTGTGTACCACGGATCCAAGTCACAAATAGAAGGCGAGTTAGACACCACTGAGTTATAGTACCTTATGGTCATAGATGCCTGAAACTTTAACAAGTGCTTTATATATAGTAACTCATTTAATCTTGTTACAGCCATTAACTTTTGCTGCCTAACCCACAGCCCATAACTTAGTGGCTTCTACCAATCATTTACTGTTACTCATGAGTCTAGGAGTCAGAAGGGTAATTAATTCTGCTGGAACAGGCCAGGCTTGGACCATCTCGGCTGGATTTTCTCATCTTTGCTCAGCTGGTGGTGCATCCAGTCTGCATGATCTAGAATGGTCTCACTCACATGTGTGGCATCTGTTTTGCTTTTGGGGCAATAGAGATGACTTGGCCCTGTGTCTGGTCATTCAGCAGGTCAGCCAGGCTCGTACATGTGACAGTTACAGGGATTCAAGACTAGCAAGAGGACAAATCTCAATGTTCAAGCATGTTCCAAGCCTCTGCTAAAGTCCAAAGCAGGTCACACGGTCAACCCAGACAGAGGGAGATGAGAAGTGACCCCATGTCTTGAGAAGAGTGAAAATATGTCTGACCAATTTTGTAATCTATACCACTTAATAAATCGCAGTGAGGAAGGTGCTGTTATTGTCAACCCCAGTTACCTTTGAGGTACAGGGAGATTTAACTTGGTCAAGGTCACATAGCACGTATAAGTGGCAAGTCTGGGATTGTGCAAGGAGGCAGTCTGATTCTAGAGTCTGATTCCTACCTGTTCTGTTTTGCTGGCTCCTTGAGGGAGCAGTAAGATAGGTACAGACCATGAGATGCATTGCGTGCTATTGTAAGAAATTGGAATTTTATCCTGAAGGCACTGGAGAGCCACCGTGGAATGATAATCAGAAGACTGACCTGATCAGCTGTACAGTGTAGAAAGCTCAGTTGAGCTAGATGATGAAGAATGAACTATGGGGGTGCCATATTGGAAACTGACTGACCAACCCAGCTGGTCAGTACATAAATCTAATAGGATGCTGTTGGAAGACTGAGCTAAGGCAGTGGTAGTTATATGACTAGCTATACGCTTTTATCTAAGGAAATACGTTAATTTTTTTTTTTCATGTGAAGATGACACTATTGACTGGATGTTAATAGCTTGAAAAAACTATAGTTTCGAGTTTGTAACATTTAGGGAAGTGCAATTACTTTATCATTTGGTAGTCAATAATGAGTAATAAAGGCAGATGATTTTAGTTGATATAAATAAAGGGTTGGAGTTGATAATAGAGGTGTGAAAGGGACTGGAATGAATACATTTCAATACAATACACTGTAAAGATGCCTGTCCCCATTCTGTCTCTAAGTGGAACATATAGATGGTCTTTATTCAGTGAACACAAAACTCCTTTGTGATTGTCCATCTGCCAAACTAACTCACAAGGTGTGAAAAGTATTTCTAGAGAATACTGACTGACTTAGCATCTTAGAAAAAACAGATACACTGCCCTCACTATTTGAGGATGAAAGAAGGATTTTGTTATCTTATTTGATTTAGTGATTTCTGGCATCTTGATTTCTGGAATGGTTCGTGTGAGCCTGAATGAAAATGATTGCAGATTTAATCAAGAGTAGAATTATTTAGGTTAAATTTTTATTGAGCCTGCATTTCAGGTTGATGAGTAAGGAAGGTCACAGATAATGCAGAGACTGGGGAGATTAGTTTTTTTCATTGCTTATATTACTTTGCATTTTTAGGAAATACACTGTCAGATGGGTTTGCTGTGTTAGGAGCCACCAGAGGACATTCATTTAATCACTGAGAACAGCCGTGACAGCCAAAAAGCCAGACTTTGAAAGAAAATGAAATCATACAACATAAAATAATTATTCTGACTTTTAGAGGATAAGGTGATGTCTAAACTTCTAGTAAGAGAATATTGGAGTTTGCTAAGTCCTTTGAGAACATATATTTCAGTTTCTCCATTTCATGGATAAAGATACTGAGGCTCAGAACGGTTCAAGAACACTTCCAAGGTTATGCAGCTAATTAGCTGCAGAATTGGGAGAATAACCCAACTTTCTAGTTCCTGTCTAAGGCATCTTCCATTATCATTTGCTATTTCAGTGGCGCATAATAGTTAAGATTAATTCACGCCCAAATAGTATGTGTCAGAAGGGGATCGGTGTACCCGTTCCTGCTAACATTAAAAAAAATAAAATCAAACAAACTCCGTCCATCTGCTGCTGGAGAAATCTCTTCTTGAACAGTAGCATGGGTTCTGAAGATGTTTAAAAGAAAAGGGTTCTGATAGCCAGCTAATGACCAGCTGACTTCGTTGGCTACAAAGCACATCATAACAGTATCTTGATAAATTCGTCACAGTGAAAGGTATAATTTTTAGCATACCAGCCCCAAATTAAATGATGACAGTATTAGGATGAACTCAGCTAAGGATGCTGAATCACATTAAAACACTGGAAAGAGGCCAACAGATTGAAAACAGAGTGCCCATCAATTAACAATGAAAAACACAACCACCTCTCTAAGTGGACATTCCTTCCGACCTGTTATGTGTTCTCTCCTGCTTCCACTGCCCTGGGAAACCAAGTGACTTGATGAGCTCAGAGTTAGACTGCGAGTAGGTGTTGATAATTGTCAAATATTTTGTGGCTCCAAGCTGATAGTGCCTGTGGTGTCCATGTTCACTGTAGGCATGCCCTCTGCTGGGAGAAGGCAGCTTTTAGCTTCAGGGTGTGCATAACACAACTTCCCGCTGCCAACCTGGTGCTAGTGACTGTCTTCCCTTTTACTTGACTGCTGACCATCCTCTCTTCTGGCTGATACTCTCCCCACCTCCCAACCACCACATATGTTAATACATTTTGAATCCTTGTTGGACATAGAAGACAGTCTCTCTCTGAAAGGGGATTTTACTGTCTCTGATCTGATTTTTTTTTTTTTGAATCTTCACATTTACTTTATTTTTTTAAAACTTTTTTTTATTGCGTTACAGTCATTTTACAATGTTGTATCAAATTCCAATGTAGAGCACAATTTTTCAGTTATACATGAACATACATATATTCATTGTCACATTTTTTTCACTGTGAGCTACCACAAGATCTTGTATGTATTTCCCTGTGCTACACAGTATAATCTTGTTTATCTATTCTACATATGCCTGTCAGTATCTACAAGTTTTGAACTCCCAGTCTATCCCTTCCCACCCCACTCCCCCTTGGCAACCACAAGTTTGTGTTCTATGTCTATGAATCTGTTTCTGTTTTGTATTTATGTTCTTTTTTTTTTTTTTTTTTTAGAGTCATTATATGAGCAATCTCATACGGTATTTTTCTTTCTCTTTCTGGCTTACTTCACTTAGAATGACATTCTCCAGTGACATCCATGTTGCTATTTTTACTATTTAACTCTCAACAGACAACTTCATTCTCTTTATTTCACAATTTGTGGAAGATACCACATCACCTCACGGTCATTTCTGTGGTCTGTTTCCCGTCTGTAGGTTGGAGTCCAAATTCTACATACATGTCAAAACACTTTAACAGGGTTTAGATGGACTAATATGTAAAGAGCAGTTATCTCCCTGGTGGTCAGTAAAAGTCCAGAAATGCTAGTTCTCATTCACCCATTAACAGTAATGAGACTGACAGATTATGTCTCTTGTAAGCAGTAGATAAAGTAAGCGCATGATAAATGCGTAAATCCTTAAGGTAAATACCAAAAGGAGAGGCTTGGAAATCAGATACAAGGTTTGAAGTGGGAAGCACTTCTTACCAACGGTGTGACCTGGAGCAGGTATCTTGACGAATGATCCTGTTTTATCATCCGTAACATTTTAATGATACCTGCCTTTTAGGGCTGTTTTAGGATTTAAAGCAGTTTTGTACATTTAATACACTTATTGATGTGACTACCACATGGGTGTTTAGTAATTATGTATTTTCTCTTCCATCTGAGAACTGTAGATTGTCGATATTTAAAGAGGGAAAAAGTGATTTCCTATTGAATAACACTTTGTTATCCTAAGCAAGTCAGAATAACCTGAACACAAATCAGGCTGTGCCCCAGCCTTCCCATTCTCGGGAAAAATACAAATTTTGACCAGTGACCTGTGGATACCTAAGCTGCAGACTTGTGGGTTTCTGGAAAAGCTGTAACCCATCCGTTCAGAGTGTTATATCCGAGAGTGTATCCTTAGAATGCACAATAATTAATACTTACTTTGGAGTTTCATGTTTCAGAAAATCTGCCCAAGTACATAGAATCTTAGAGGCGGACCTCACCAACATTCACCAAACAAGTCAGCTACTCTTCCTCCAGGAGAAAAAAAAGGATTCTGTGATCTCCCATGGTAGCATTTCATAACCACATGCTGCCCACGTGTAGTACTTTAAGCTGAAAAGGCATCTTCGAGCTCAGCTGCACACATTTGGTGACAAAGTCTGGAATTTTGTACGAGGTGCACAACCACATCATAACTTCCTATTAAAATATGCTGTTCAGGCCAACTTAACAGCTCATTTTTGGAAGCATAAGCGTATCCCCCTCTCCCCACAACCCCCAATGTCCTCAATACTATTGACCTGCTGAACTTTTCAGCCTGCATTTTTCTTTTTCTATTTAAAAAATATTCATTATTATTTTTTAAAAATTGAAATATAGTCAGTTTACAATGTTGTATTAATTTCTGGTGTATAGCATAGTGTTTCAGTTATACATACATATATATTCCTTTTCATAGTCTTTTTCATTATAGATTATTATAAAATGCTGAATTTAGTTCCTTGTGCTATATGGTAGGACCTTGTTGTTTACCTCTTTTATATATGGTAGTTAGTATCTGCAAATCCTGAACTCCCAATTTATCCCTCCATGTTCTCCCCTTTCCCCTCTGGTAACCATAGGTTTGTTTTCTATGTCTGTGAGTCTGTTTCTGTTTTGTAAAAAAGTTCATTTGTCTCATTTTTTAAGATTCATATATGGTATTTTTCTTTCTCTTTCTGGCTTACTTCACTTAGTACGACAATCTCCAGATCCATCCATGTTGCTGCAAATGGCTGAGTAATATTCCTCTGTGTGTGTGTGTGTGTGTGTACCACAACTTCTGTATCCAATCATCTGTTGATGGACATTTAGGTTGTTTTCATGTCTTGGCTATTGTAAATAATGCTGCTATGAACATTGGTGTGCATGTATGGTTTCAAATTAGAGTTTCCTTTGGATATATGCCCAGGAGTGGGATTGCTGGATCATATGGTAAGTCTGTTTTTAGTTTTTCAGGAAATCACCATACTGTTTTCCATAATGGCTGCACCAAACTACATTCCCACTAACAGTGTGAGAGGGTCCCCTTTTCTCCACACCCTCTCCAGCATTTATTATTTGTGGACTTTTTAATCATGGCCATTCTGACTGGTGTGAGGTGATACTTCCTTGTAGTTTTAATTTGCCTTTCTCTGATAATTAGCAATATTGAACATTTTTTCATGTGCCTGTTGGCCATGTGTATGTCTTCATTGGAGAAATGCTTGTCTTCCACCCACTTTTGGATTCTTTGTTTGTTTGTTGTTATTGAGTTGTATGAGCTGTTTTTATATTTTGGAACTGCATTTTTAATTTTCTCCTCTGCTTGTCAGTAATAGACCACAATTTCTTTTTGTAGTTGCATAAGTCACGGCAGAGAATCTTAAAGGGCTGTGTGAGGCTTTCCAAATCCTTGATACAATGTGCACTTGGGTGAAGATCAGATTAACCTGTATTACTTAATGGGATCATCTAGTTCCCTATGACATAATAGGTTCTTGTCTCTCTGCATTGTGTATTTCGGTGAAGACCACTATCACTTTCCATGAGCTTCTGCCTTGTACTCTTTGGAAACGGTGGTTAGCTAAGAGAATCACTCGACTGAATGAAATACATTGCTTTCCACTTACATAGTGAAGAAGCCAGAAAGGAACAAGACAATATTTTGGCTATCAGCTTCTGATATGATCAGAACTTTGTAAAGTGCCCAGATACAGTATGTTCCATCACAATTGTCACATTCTCTTGGGACATATCAGTGGCATCCGTAGACCAAAGAAAAGTAAGGACTACGTATTCTTGGCATCACAGTCTGCTTTTGGGCAGGGCTCTGTAACGCTAGCAGGTCTTACCCCAAATTCAACGCAGGAAGATTTGTTAGCAGGCAGCCCCAGGCTCTCATACTGCCTTTCCGTAAGCTCATGCAGAACTTGACTCTGTCCTAAGACTGCGGCAGGCATGGGACATGGAAGGTGAATTCTGTAGCAGATACAGGAATATGCCAATCCCGGGACCAGCCAACTGCTTAGGCAGATCAGGGATCAGAGTCTCTCTTGACATTGGGGGTCCCTGGGTGACCAGGGTTTCATATTGTAAGCGATGCCGTAGAGTTATTCGGAGGCTGCTGGCTTCCTATATCTTGATCACGTCTCTTTTCACCTATCTCTTATGCTGATTAACAAACACTGTGGTGCAACTTAAGAAAGCCTTTTGAACTGCTGGGTGGGTATTTTCGTCCCCATTTTACAGGCAGGAAACTAAAACCCACAGTACCTATTCACAGGTTTCTTACGAGGAGTACATTAGGAACGCACGCGTGTGATGCTCAGCCCCGCACTTTAAACGTCGTGGGTGTTAGCTTTATTATTCCCTACGAAATCTAGAGGTGGTTGTAGGAAGAAAAATATTTTTTAATGACTACTGTGAATGAAGTGAGTAATACCATTATATGAGCAGATTCTGATGTTAAAGGTTACCTGTATTGAAGGGGTTATTTATGTACTACTTAGTCAAGGATTTCCTTTTTTCTTGTAAAGATGGCCCATATTAATATTCATCACCTGCTCATTTCTTAGACATGTTAAATTCCAGATATTTAAGGGTTCTTAGTCCTTATGTAAAGAATTGAAAACAAATAGGAGTTTTCTTTCTTCTTTTTCCCTCACTTGCTTGCTTGCTTTCTTCCTTTATTCTGTCCTTCTTTTTCTCTTTAAAATAGGAAACTGTTCTTCTGCAAGATTACCTTATAAATTGACCAAGACAAAACATGTGTAAATCTTCATTTCACAGACTCACCTTCTAAGCTTCTTGGGATTAGCATCTGCTTTGGGTACATCCCTTTCCTTCTGGTCTCATACTCCCGGTGCCAATCTCTTGCTTTCACATAATAACATTTTTAGATTCCAACCCCCTCCCCAGCCCCCGCCTGCCCAACCCGAAGGGACTAAATGAAACATTGTGCTTTAATCCGCTCTCCGACCCTGCTTTCTCAAGAGGATTTAATCATGATGCCAACAGGGAAGAAGTGGATGCAAACTTCCCTCATTTGCAATGCATGTTGTGTCTGCCTCCTTAAAGTAAAGGTTAATATGTTGATTTCCTATTTATAGGTAACTTAATGCTTCTAATTTTTTCTAATCACGGCACAAGGTTTTGGCTCAGTACTACAATTTCTTAAGTGATCTTTCTAAATCGCTATAATGATATGATGAGTTTACTACTCTCCGAAGAGGTTGGATTGACAGGTTTAAAGAGAAATCATACAGTACTTTTTTTTTTTTTTTTGCCACATATCTAGTTATAGCTGCAAGCCCTTCCATTAAGCAGGCTGTATTTCTGGATGATATATCTCTAGGCTTTTTAAATTTTAGCCAGACATTTCTGCTTTGGCAGTCCAGATTTAACAGTAGGGTGAATACAACCGTCAATCTATCAGGGTGGGATCAGACAATACTTAATCTAAAAGCTGAACGAATACTACCCATCAGAGGAAGTAGATATTAATTCATTACATCATTTCCATTTCTGACATTAAAAAAAAAAACAACTTGACATTTTAATGTTTTTCTACTTTACTTGTTTACATGGATTAAACTTTAGAAAAGCCTTTCTTGAGCCAGTGTGAGACCTGGGACCATCTTGAGGAAGTAATCAGTACCAAACTTTGCCTCCACAGACTAGTACTCGTTCTCTGGAAAGGAATGGGCTGCCCAATTGGTTTCTTTATGTTTTTGTTGTGTCTACTTGAAACAACCTTTCCTCGAAGTCACTTGGTTTCTAAGGACATGCCGTGTACCGCCATTAATGAGTTGCAAAATCACCTGTCTGCCCAGCTTCCACTCTGTCCTTTCCCATCTTTGAGTGCTTCTAGAGACTATAAACTATGAAAACTATACATTTCTTTCAAGTAGAAACGAGTCTGAAGGTTCATTCATTTGTTCAACAAAGATCACATTATCGGCTCTTTGTTGGAAGCATTCTGTTAGGCACTGGAAAATTACTCCTGTTAACATCAAACATAAATATGGCACCTATAGTGTATGGAGCAAGGTTCTAAGCATTTTCACCTGTATTAGTCTAGTTTTCTTTGGAACATCCATAAGGGGCAGGTACTCCTATTATCCTCATGTTAGTGATGAATAAATTGAAGCCCAGAAAGTTTATGTTACTTGTCCAAACTATTAAGTGATGGAGCTGAATATTTACCCAAGCTGTATATCTCCAGAATCTGATCTATCAAACCAGCATATGGGTAACCCCTTTACAAAGACGATTGATAGCAAAGTCATTGGCTTCATCAGGCTCGTGGGTCATCAAGTTGTCCATTTTTGTTCGGAAAATTTCAGTTTCTCAAGAGCACATCGTGTACACAGGTTCTGGGCAAACATAAGAATAATGACCAGTCATTCCATTCTCTTCATTTAATGCATATTTATTGAATACTTACTATGTACCAGGTAGAATACAAGACACTTGGAGACAAAAAGAGGAATACTTAAAATCTTTTCCCAATTTCATATGTAATTTAAATTGTTCCTTCCCGCGTTTCCATCTTTGGTTTTCCTGCTGTTTTGAAGTAGTTAAAACGGGTAATGTAGATATCAGAAAAGCACTTCATGAATTCTAAACTGCTGTGCACATATTCGGTTTTGTTTTTATCACTGCCTGCTCTATTGAACAATTTTTCATGCGCCCCCCCCCAGGTAACTTCAGCCATTTGTTAATTTCATGTATATTCCAGCTTAATGATTAAACTTGGTGTTTGCGGTTACTGAGTAAAAGACACCTAGTCAGAACTGCAAAAGTAATCAGCACAAGACAGCCGAGTTGCTAAATGAAAATGAATCTTGTATGATGAAAAGGAAGCTGCAAATTTACTTGGATTTTTCTGTCAACTTAGCAACTTGCTTGTGACTGATTGAACAATGATTGAGACTCAATATAATGAATACTTTTCGACCAGATCCTCTTACGGCAAAATAGGCTTTTGTATGAGAAAGGCCGAAGCAGGGTGTCCCCTTGCCCTTGACTGGAATGTTGCAGGGCAGTAGTGGGAGTCCTTTAACATCCCTTCCAACCCTGAATGTGTTTTCTGATTTTATGAATAAAGCGACTGAGCATCAGACTGTAGTAACACATCGCTGAAGAGGGCACGTGAAGGCGGGCAGAGAAGGGACAGGTCATGGCAGGTGGGGAAAAGCCAGAAGACACATTTAAAAGGCAGGGCAGGGAAGGCCAGCTGGTAGTTAAGACTCAGAAGACCCACAGGAAACCCCAATGATCGGGGTCTTTAGTGGAAAAGAAATAAGATAGAAGCTGTCAGCACCCTGAGAACATTAATTCTGAGGTGACGTTCATGCCGGGGAGTGTGTGATACAGGACCCTGGATGAGAGCATGTCTATAAATATGTTTGACTCCTGGAAGCAGCTTCCTTTTAATGTATTTTAAGGCTCAGCTGTGGTAGAGTTGCAATGAACATTGCCCCCAAATGGAATGACTTGTAGAGGGGGAAATTTGTCTGAATTAGTGGAAATGGTCAGATACGTATTTACAAGAAGGGCAAAGCCAGGAAGGTGCATTACTCCAGTGCCTCAGCAGAGCGATGAGCGGAAGGAACAGCCCTTAAAATTAGACGCCCAATGAGTTCCAAAACATACAGCCATAAAGATATTTTCTAAACCATGTTTCCCAAAGGATATTTCAGTGATGAGCATACAGCTCACTCACTTAAAACTATGTAAATTGTATCCGTTAATTTTTAACCTGGACCAAATGGCCTTTCCAAGGACCACAGGGATGCTCTTTTCTGGACCGCATCTTCTGCCTGTCCACTTCCCAAGGGGCATGTGGGCTGACCCTTCTCCCGTCAGTGACCTGTGCAGACAGCCAGTATCAGTTCATCCCAACATCCCAAGATCTAAGAGAGCATTTCCAGCTTATGGAAATTGTCACATCGACTGTGGCAGAAGGGCTGTTTCCCTTTGTCCGGACTTCTGCGATGGCGAGTGAGGCTTGGCAGGACTCCTTTGCCAGGGCGAGTGTCTGAACTCTCTCTTCTGCATTTATTCTAGGTATGTCTCTGTTGAACAAGATGGTTATCTGTTGCAGGAGGCACCTGGGAAGTTGATTCCCAACCTGCTTAATTGACTGCAACTGCTCTTTCTGAGCTGGGCACGGTCTGCAGTCGGGGAGCTATGATTCTCTTCTGATCCACAGTGATGGATTGAAGGTGACAGCCTGAGTTAAAGTTCTAAGCTCCCAGCTGGTCAGTAGGTTTCACAAGTACAGTGTTGCAAGAGTCATTTCTCAGAAGTGTGAACCCGGAGATTTGGATGTTTGAGGTGACAGCTGTTAGACATGCTACTTAGAGAGATAACTCATGGAAGATTAGGATAAGAAGGTCTTTGATTTTTGGTCTGTCTGATTGGGAAATTGGGGTAAGGAAAGGTCTCCATGGACATTTCTGCTGTTTAAATGCCAGGATGGTTTCTTTCTTCTGATTGGAGTAACACCAGCAAAGATTCAGTGACCTCAAATCTCAGTCAATGCAACTTTCGTGGAAGGTATGTGTATTTGTAAATCAATTTAAAACCCTAGAAAAGATACCCTGGAAATCCTTTTTTTTTTTTTTTTTACAGAGATTTACTTTTGTGTATGTACCTAATGCTATTATTAGTGGTGTGTGGCTAATCCCTTTGCAAAGTCACAGATAGTGGTGGTTCCAATTCTTTTAGTCACAGACAGTAGAGTCCGTGACAGTTGTGCACTTCAGACAATGAGTACTTTTATCCTCCGCAGGGAAGTAAAATTAAATCATCATTTGCAATGCTGTTTTTTTTTTTTTTTTATTGTCAAGTCTAAACATTGGCGTTCAGCAAAACATCCATTCACTTCCTGGCAGGGACCCAGGTTCGTTTACTCTTGTCAGCTAATAGCTTCAGTCAGGACAGAGGTTCAAGCTCTTTTTTTTTTTTTTCTTCTTCTTCTTTCCTTGTTTTTGCTGTAATAATGATCCAAATGCCGTTTTTAAAAGATGTCTGTGGATCTCTTTTCTTGTAAACTTCAGTTGGTATTGGGCCCCTGATATAACATAGCAGTTCCCAAGGCAGATAGGACTTGAATTTGAGAGAAAATTTAAATGTTCCAGTTCACACATCCATCATATACATGATCAAGTCAGACTACAAGCCCAAGGTGGAAACTTTCTTTTGAGGCATCTGTATCTTATTTGTATCAGGAGCAGCCTTTATTCTTGGTGCCCTCAGAGGTATCCTTCCACAGGATATTCACCTTGAGGTGAATAATACGTTTTGGATTCTGGTTTTGTTACACACACACACATACCCCACTCATTACACTATTTGATGTGTGACTTGGTGGAACTCCTTTACTTTTAAGGCCATCTTTTTCTCCGGGTTTTCTTTTTTTAATTTTGTGGACTCTAGCCTTTTCTTAAAAACAAAAAAACAAAAAAACTCTTATGTGTATGACATCCTCTAATTATCACTGGCCCTCATACAATAGATATAATTTCTCTCTTGTACAGGAAATTATACTCAGAGAGGTTAATTGGCTCAGAGTAGAGCCAGAATTTGATTTTGGAATTGTTCACTTCCCGACACCTTTTTTTTTTTTTTCCCATGCTGTAATCTCCAGTGCTTTGGCCCCTTTCCCATCATACAGGAAGTTTGCATATTTCTGATCAAAAGGAGAAAGAGAAAAGATGGGCTTCTTTCAGCATATAAAGGTTGGGTAGGTAGAGAGTATTCCCAAGTTCTTGGTTTTTATTGGGGTGACTTATAGCTGAGAAAAAAAGAAAAGTTAGAGATGTCAATCTTGAAAATATTAAATTAGATTGGAGTTCTAACAAGACTAGACCAGAACCAGGAAAATGCTGAGCATTGTATTAAGTTCTGTTAATAATGGCTGAAGTCACCCATAATTTTAGTTGTGTTGCAGTATTTCCTCTTCCCTGACTCCTTTCCATATATTAGGCCATGACCAGGTTTGCTATAAAACTGAATCAGTAAAAAATCAAATCAAATCAAATCAAATCAAATCAAATCAAATCCAAAAATAAAAAGTCAGCCCCTGGAGCCCAGGACAGCTTGCCCGAGGGTGGCCTCACCCTCAGCAGAATCAGTGACTTCTGTGACCTCTGCACGTGCCTCCAGGACTGTACTGAACTCACTGCATTATTGTTCACTGTTGCCCTGCTTGTCTCTAGATTTGGATTTCTAGCACTTGATCAGGTATGAGCAATGCTTTATTCAACTTGTAATAATAATAATAACATGTAATGCATCCTTATTAATTCCAGGCACTGTGCTGAGTACTTTTGCTTGCATTATCTCATTAAATTGTTCACGTGTACAAGAGAGAGAACTAAATAACTTTTGGAGATTTAGTAGCTTGTCTGAACTTTCACAGCTGCTAAGTAATTTGTCCAAAGGCACAGACGGTAAGTTGTGAAGCCAGATTTAAACTCTAATTTTTTCTAACTCCGTTGGCCATGTCCTTAACCCTAGTTCACACTAGATTTCCATGACTTAATGAAGTATTTGCCATATATTAATTGCTCAACAAAAACTTCTTGAATTGGAAAATAATACGGAGGCTGTTCTACTGAAATAAACACTAGGCTTAGAAGATAAAGGATTGAGTTAGAGTGATGCCACATTTACCTTTGTGACCACAGCAATTCACATTACCTGTCTAGGACTCTTGTTTTTGCTTCATCTCTAAAAAGAAGGGGAAAGGGTTAAATGAGGCCTAAGATCACTTCTAAACTCCGGCGAATAAAACCACCAGTGGTACTCAAAAACAAAAACAAAAAAAAACCCACAAGTGGTGACTAGAAAAATAATTCAAAGTCACTAGCCGATGCACCAGTTATTGGGCAAATGGCTATTGCATTATTCCAGTCGCTCTTCTGTTCAGCTGTAGTGGTATAATTCCATTTAGAT
This sequence comes from Camelus ferus, assembly GCF_009834535.1. NCBI lineage: Eukaryota > Metazoa > Chordata > Mammalia > Artiodactyla > Camelidae > Camelus > Camelus ferus. The sequence goes on along the minus strand of NC_045721.1, from coordinate 6,509,529 downwards.
CCAATCTAGATACATTTTTGCGGGGCCTCTGTCATTTTTCAGAATGTTTGAAAAACAAAATGCATTTAGGCTTCTAACCCTCAGTTTGGAAATCTGAAATATACATAAGATGATATGAACGAGCCTCACTTTGATTACCATATAGTGGCATAGCTGGGGGCTGCAATAAAAAAAAAAACCTATAAAATTGAACTTGATATGAACCGTGACAGGCCTCCTTAATGTGCAGATGCTCTGGCTTTCAAGTGGGTTCTTTCACTGTATTATATGAAATGTGGATGAAGTGATAAGTGAGTTTAAAAATGATTGTGTAAAGTGAAGTTCACTGATACACTATAAAATGTTTTGCCCCAGGGAGACCAAAAGTGTTAGGGAACCTCATTTCCCTTCTTTTAAGTACTTTTCTGGGTTGCTTAGGGCTGCCATGGATGGGTTAGTTGGTTCTTTGTTTGCCAAGTTAAGATAATCTTTGCCTTGATTTTTTTTTCCCTTACTTTGAAGAATTGTTATCCAAAAGGGATTTTTTTAAGAGGTAGAAAAAAATAAAGGCACAGAGACTGAGAACGAGAAGAGTCAGGAAAGAGAAGAATCAGAGAAAAAGGAAGATGTGTGTGTGTGTGTGTGTGTGTGAGAGAGAGAGAGCAAGAGATTAATTCATAAGCCAGTGCAGACATTTGAAAGCGTTTAAAGGCACAGGGCAGTTATACTGCAAAGGCCACTAGGCTTGTTTTAAGTGCAGTGATTCCCCCCACCCCCAATTAAGACACAGAAGTTGGTGAGTGTGGCAGCCACCTTCTCTAGCAGTTTGGAGACCTCCCCCACCACCCAGCACTGACACGGCCCCTTCCCCAGCCACCATGGCATGAATATTCAGCACAGATTCCTTTCCTCCTGCATATGGTGGAATGTTCCCTCCACGCAGGCGGCGGTGCCGACAGGGCTCAGGAGGACCTTTGGATTGATGGAGCGGAGGAACCCTGCATCCCCTTATCTTGCCCTTGTCTCCCCTCGTGTGCATTGCTGGGCTGCTGGTTCAGTAGTTAACCAGAGAGAAAAAGCACCTGGGGCTTGTATTACCGGTCAGGTCCACTGGTCTTTGAACGTGGGCCAATCTTTACATAGAAGTTGTTCTGATGTTTCCTTTAAATTCTAAACCAGTCATTCTCATGAAGAAGGGTTGATTGTCAAAGTGCAGCGGGCGCGGTCCAACCGCCTGCCATAAGGTAAGACTGCGCTGTGGATTCAGCCTTCCATCCCGCCTCTGTCACCACTAACGGTAGGACGTTTGCCACGTGTTTCTACCACTTGAGCCTCACTGGAAAATAGGAAAACAACTTGCTCTTCATCCAGATCTCAGGAGAGGTTGCGACGACAGATACGAGGTATAGTTCCCAGCATCAAGCCCGTGTTCCCTATTGGACGGTCACTATTACAATTTTGATGGCTCTTGTTTTCTCTCTTGCTTGAAGGTGGTAAACTTTTCTTCTGCCGTAAGGATGCCTTCCATTGACCCATTTCTAACATGGGGTCAGCCTTAGAGTGACCTGATCAGTGCCTTCTGTTGAGGGATAAAATCATAAGCTTTCTAATTCAGGCCAAAACTTGCTAAAATTGGGGTGGACACTAGGAGTAAACTCACCTAGCTGTTTTAAAATGATGTTAGATTCAGGTTTGGCTCTCAGTCTGCATCGTTTTGGAGGCTTTTCCTTTCTGCTGTGCTGCAGCAGGGCAGGCTTATTAAAAGCTCACTATCAAAGTTCATGGACTGATATTGTCAAATGCAGATCTTCAGTTCAAGTGAGGAGAGTGGCAGTAACAGCCACAAGGAGACGCGGTATCTTTCCTTGGTTTCTTAGTAATACTTTGCGGAGTGTTGTTCGAAATGCAAAGGTTTCATCTGAGCTCTTTTAAAAATTGTTTTCTTTATTATTCTTTAACTTATTTTTTAAAATTTCTTTTGGAGGGAGGTAATTAGGTTTATTTATTTTTAGTGGACGTACTGGGGATTAGACCCAGGACCTCCGGCACGCTAAGCCCATGCTTTACTGCTGAGCTGTGCCCTCCCCCACCGAGTGCTTGTTAAATTTAGACAGCTCTTTTGTTTTCGTTGCTACAGTTGAATGTGTTGAATTCTGATGCTCAGAGCCTTGTTATCAAGTGTACCCTGTGGTTTTAAAACATAAAATATTGGTCATTAGACAATATAATTATACCCAATCAACTATCAATTATGTAAAGGCAGATTAGTCATGGCAAAGATCGAACAAGTTCTAGACACTTTTATTTCGGGGCCAAGGCATTTGATGATTGGGCTACAGCTCGTTAGTGCTAAATGTTCATCCCTCTGCCCACCCTCACACGTCAGCTGCAGCCGAGGCCAAACAAACTGAAATGTCAGAGTTTGGAGCAGAGAAATGCTCAGCAAGAAGAACGGGTGGCTCGTGCCCCAAAACCCTGAACTCTCAGAAGGGTTTTCAGCTGAGGCTTTTTACGGGCCAGCTGAGGGAGGGGCAGCCCAGGGTCTGTGATCAGCTGTGCACAATTCTCTGATGGTTGATGGTGCACAGTCCTTAGGCGCCAGAAGGTCTGGGGGGCTCCATGCTCATGATCATCAAGTGGTTAGTTTCTTCCATTTGGTGGTGGGTTTTAGCATCTGAAAATCTCAGGAAAGATGCATGAGATACTATTATCTGGTTGCTTCAGAGGGGAGCCACAGCACAGGATGTGGGAGATGGGTCTGTCCTGGGAAGGCCCCCAGAGGGTCCTGCTCAGTCACAAAAGCCCTGGTCCTCACTCCATTAACTACACTGACACAGGACCCCTCAGAGTGCCCAGTCTTGCTTATACTTCTGAGTTGGGTTAACACACGGTTTTAATTAAGTGCTCACTGCATAATTTTCCAGCCAGGTGGGCAGAGGAACGGTCCCAAGTCTCTGATGGCCTTATGAACAAGCTGCTCCAGGATCAGAGGTGGATTTCCCACGTAGCTAAAGACGTATGAGTTTTCAACCTCCCCCTCTTATAGACCCCCTTCCAAATTCTGATTTGGGTCTCACTTTTAGGTCTCTCAGAAGTTAGCATTTGTTTCAATCATGATTTGAGGGTAAATCTCTTACCGCAAAGCTAAAATTAGAACATAGGATGTTTTATGGCAATATTTTAAAATGTTAAACAACACTGCAACTTGTCTTGGTAAATCACCAATTACCCAGTGTTCTGATCTTAGAAACTTTGGGAGGGTCTCAGAATCAGCTCTAAGTAACTCTAAGTGAATTAACCATCCGTGTCAATAAATGTTCCTCTCAGAGAACCTTTCCCCCTGTAGGAAAGGTGTGGCAGAAGTCTGCCTTCAACACAGAACCTTTTTGATAATTTTTTTAACTTAATTTTATATGCAATGTAGGCTTACTGCTTTACGTAACTTCACAACCCAAGGGATTGGAAGAGCAGACAGTGAAGAAAATAGATTAAAAGAACAAGTTAAAAAAAAAAATCTTACCTAAACAAGCAAAAAGTAAGTGTAGAGATCTGAGGCAGCTGGGAAAAGACAGAAGCAGCTTCAGTAAGAACAGCAGCATCGTGGGGCCGTTCAGTGTTGGGGCAAAGGGATCAAAACCAAATTTGTCCTTAAGGGTTTAATTTGCAGGGAGGTAGCCAAATCACTAGTTAGAACAACAGGCATCAATTAGGCCTTCATATCTTACAGAGTAAAAGAGGTGATGCTGCCCTAAAGTAAAACTGAATTAAAGTCAATGTGCTTCTTTTTCTAAGTAGGGCATTTTATAGCATCTGAGGCTGTAGACTCTGGTGGTTAAGGGCACGAACTTTGGAGTTGGACTGCCTAGATTTTAAAATTTAGGTATAATTAATATACCATCAATGCACGTATTTAAAGTGCCCAGTTTGAATGCTGATCTATATGGTCATGTGTGAAACCATCAGCACAATTAAGACCATAAACGTAACTGTCTCCTGCAAACATTCCCTCATTCCCCTGATGAATCCATCCCTCCTTATCCTGCCACCCCTCTCCGGGCAATCCCTGATCTACTTTGTGTTGCTATAGATTAGTTTGCATTTCCTAGAAATGTATATACGTGGAATCAGACTATATGTGTCCTTTTTTGGTCAAAATTCTTTCGCTTTGCTTGATTGTCTTGCGATTCTTCCTTGTTTTGTGTAGCAACGTTTATTGGTTTTGATCACTGAGTAGTATCCCATTCTGTGTCTGTGTGACAGTGTTTATCCATTCACCCGCTGATGGACATTTAGATTGTTTCCACTTTTTGGCTATTACACATGAAATTGTTATGAGCATTCACATACAAGTCCTCATGGGCACATGTTTCAGTTTCTTGGGTGAATACCTCGGAGTGGAATGGCTCGGTTATATGCTGGATGTATGTTGACTACTTGGATTTAAACCTCTGTCGTTCCACCGACTAGCTGATGACACTGTGTTAGTCACTTAACCTGTTTGATAGTAGTACCGAAGGCCCGAATTTGTTGCAAGGATTAAATGACTCATGCTAAGCACTTAGCCCTGTGCCTTGCTTGTAGTGAGCCTTTACAGTCTCAATTTTATATATATATATATATATATTTAAAACTTTAACAGTTTTAAAATTTAGAAGATTTCAGTCCTGAAATTTGTCAGTCGAACTTCTCAGGAAAGTTGATTCATGTGAAAAGTGTTTATTCCACCATACTGCATCATAGTGGGTCCAACTCTATTTCAAAGATACACTTCCTTAGAGCGTGAGGTCTGTGTATGGTTACCAGCTAATGACATACGTAGAATGATGGGCAATTGACTTCAAAGTGGTAGACCGAAACAAGAGATTTCAGTTTCTAAAAGACTGTTCGTATATGAAAACACACAGAATGGATAATCACTTTAGTAGGAGTTAGTAATAGATGTCTGCTTACACATGGGGAGTCAAGGATAAATGAGCTAAGGAGAAGAAAATGCACTGGCCATGCTTCTCCCTGGTTAGTGTGTAGTAATTGAGGAGTCATCTCTAGATGGAGGGCTAAGACGCCTTCCTTATTAGCCAGGCTGCTTTGGGGACATCTCTGCCACTTAGAAGAAGGAGCTTCCAGCTCAGAAGTCTGTGATTCTGTGACATACGATGTGGCAGGACACTTCCTTAACCATTCGGGCACTCCCTAGAATCTAAACGCTGAGTTGAGTCATTGGTAATTAAGCCCATGGAGAGTTTTATGATGGCTTAAGGAGAGGCGTAGTATTTTAACGCATTTGTGCGTGAGCCTTCACTGGTCTGGACTCACTGCTGTTATCTGCTCTGAGTGCTGAAAACCAGCCAGGTATCACAAGTGATGGAGCTGACGGTCAGGTTAGAGGGTCAGAGCAAGGCAGTCGCCCCCCGCCCCCTGCCCCTCCATGTTTGCTTGAAGGTAGTTCAGACTGGGGAGGTACACGGACCTTTTTCTTTCCTCCCAAGGGTGGAACAGTACTTGTTCTTCAGGAGACTCTCCTGAAGATGTGGTTTCTCAAACACAAAGCCCAGGCAGACCCAAGGCAATGGTGATTTTTTTTAAATTCCGCTTTATTTTTAGCTTCCCTGTTGTTTTGGATAATCTTTTCTTGTCAGCACTGCCTCGAGTGAAGTTAACCGTAATGGCGCCCTTAAATTGACACCTGCTTTGTGTCTTTTCAACTGACAGCTGGATGAACAGATGCCAATGAGCAATTGCCGTTCAGTAACCCCCTGAACGATTTCGTCAGGACTATCATGTGCATTGTCCAGATTTATTTATTTATATGTTTAGCTGCTTTTCCATGAGTAGTATTCAAAATGCTGACCCCGTCGTAGGAGAGTAATGACTTAGAAATACTGCAATGGTTATAAATTCTGATACAACACATCATTTTCAATTGCTGAATGATTTTTCTTTTTTCTTTTTACTTTTTTGCTGAATGATCTTAATGTTGTCTTTTTTTAGACATACACATGAGGAGACAGCATTGCCTTTATTTTTTTTTCACTTTAGCTATTTTCTTTTTCTTTTCTTTTCTTTTTTTAATTGAAGCATAGTCAGATTACAATGTTGTGTCAATTTCTGGTGTGCAGCATAATGTTTCAGTCATATCTACACATACAGATAGTCCTTTTCATATTCTTTTTCATTATAGGTTACTACAATATACTGAATATAGTTCCCTGTGCTACACAGTAGAACCTTGTTGCATATCTGTTTTACAAACTACTATATATAGTAGTTTGTATCTGCAACTCCTGAACTCTCTATTTATCCCTCCCCACCCCCTTTCCCTACTAGTTACCATAAGTTTGTTCTCTGTGTCTGCGGACAACATGTCTTTAATAAATTTCAGTCCCTCTGCCCCCTCATCTCAACATCACCACCTTGCAGTGTGCAGGAGAGGATTTTTGATAGGAGTTTTTGACGTGTATGCTAAAATATCTTCAATTAAAAATAGGTTATTTTCTTTGAGGAATCCTCAGAGGCAGGGGTATCTTATTTGGCAGTACCTCATTTAGATCTTGCCCTTAAACAGAATGCTTTCTTTCCATTCCGACATGAGGAAGTAATGTTTGGGGTCACTACTGACACTATTTATGCATTTAGCCTATTTGGTGGATCTGCTGGGATGGAGTATGTGTGTTAACTTCAGTTTCCAATCATCAAGAAAGCAGTCAGCTTCTCCTGCAGAGTCAAGAGAATGTGCCCCAATTTGTGGGCAATTCCTTTTAGCATTCTGGTGTGGTACACAGCATACACTGGATTTTACTCCCTTCAGTAAGTCTCTAGAATGCTTTCTCTCAAACAGACTCAACTTTTGATTATCTTTGTTGGAAAAACTATAAAAGCCTCATTCTATGCAAATATGGAAACACTATTATCTTTCTGTATTCTGAAGGGGGAAAAAAAGCAAATCTAATAGTCAAGAAAGTCAGTTGTTGGTTTAATTTCGACGTTTCCAAAGTGGTAATCATATTTTTAGTTATTACTGTCAAAGTTATACATTATTAAAGGTTTGTGTTTGTGATATTTTTTTCACTCCTGTATTATCCAAATTGATTGGCATGAGGTAAAAGTTTAATTTGCCTTTTGCTTTCTCGTTGCTTTAAAGTGTTTGCAGAATGCAAATGATTGTATTAAAATTATTGTGCAGTATTCATAATCAGAGTTCTAGTTCAAAGTTTTCAAAGGAGACTCAAGATGACACCTCCCACATTCATCCCTTTGTTCTTGAATCTCTATATTTTTCTACCCAATTTCTGGGGAGTTAAATGGTCATTTAACACTAAAGTAATACATATTCCCCTTTAGAATGTAGAAATTTCACTAGCACATTTTCTTACATGTTCTCTCTGGTTGTCAAATGCCAGTCTCCCAAAAGGGAAATCTGATCACATTTTCAAGTTTCTTATTCTTTAGGTTTTTTTTTTCTTTTTTTATGCTGAGCAATTAATAACAACTCACAGGAGTGTTTGTGTTTAAAATTTAGTAATACCTCCGCAATATTCATTTGAATCACGTTTGGTTTCATGTGTGTGTCTGTGAAACAAGAGAGGCCAGTAAGATGATTTACCAAGGAATGGTGTTTGATTCCCTCGGATGGCTTTAAGAACCAAGTCATCTGAGCCAAAGAGCAGTGGATGTGTAACTCATATTCAAATTTTCCAACAACCTTGGAAGTTTTCTGTTAGACACCTGATTACTGAGACCTGCTGCAGGGTTGGCTTTGGGCCAGTGGAGCCAAGGAGAAGTTCTGGAGAGAAAAAGATTCTATTCCCATCTCTGACCTCAATAGGATTTTTTTCCTGGCTCATTTAGAAAAGATATTCCATATGATCCAGCAGTCCCACTCCTGGGTATATATCCGGAGGAAACTCTAATTTGAAAAGATGCATGCATCTCAGTGGTCATAGCATCGCTATTTGCAATAGCGAACACATGGAAGCTACCTAAATATCCATTGACAGATGACTGGATAAAGAAGTTGTGGTATATACACACACACACACACACACACACACACACACACACACACACACACACAATGGAATACTATTCAGCCATAAAAAAGGAATAAAATAATGCCATTTATAGCAACATGGAAGGACCTGGATATTGTCATACTAAGTGAAGTAAGCCAGAATGAGAAAGAAAAATACCATATGTTGTCACTTATATGTGGAATCTAAAAAAAATGAGACAAATGAACTTATTTACAAAACAGAAATAGATTTACGGACATAGAAAACAAATTGTGGTTACCAAAGGGGAAAGAGGGGGCATAAATTAGGAATTTTAACAAATACACACTACTATATATAAAATATATAAACAACAAGGACCTACTAGCACAGGAACTATATTCAATATCTTGTAGTAACCTGTAATGGAAAAGAATCTGAAAAAGAATATATATATCTGAATCAATTTTCTGTATACCTGAAACTAACACAAAATTGTAAATCAACTATACTTAAATAAAAAAGTGCAGGGAGGGTTAGGAAACCTGAGGTAGTTGTGTACTGCTGGAGCAGAGAGCAGGTGACAAAGTAGAAGAATGCATCTGAACCAGAAGACAGGGACCAGATGATGGGGAGAGAATTTTCAAATCTCCATTCCCACAAAAACACAGACAAATTGCATTATCACAGTGATAGAGAATACTTCTCTGGTAGCAGGGATACACGTTTATAAATGAAAATATTCTTAGGAATGCCTTGGTGTTGGACATCCTGTCCAAGCTCAGAGAAGAATACAGTAAACTGTTGAATAACAGATAGGCAACTAGCAACTTGTTGTGTGTGAGCCAGTTATTTTTACTCTGTAGGTGTTTATTTAGTAACTAGTTGCTTTACTTCAATATGGTCATGAGTTTGGTGTGCTTGAGGGTTTCCATGCTGTTATAATGTGTGGATGAAAACAATACGGCAACAGATGGAGTTGGAGAAAGTGAAGATCTCTGCGTGGTCACTGGGATGTTCTGGATCTCCCATTTTCAATTTACAGAAACTTTCTCTCTCCTTTGTCTCTGGTTCCCAGATCCAATGAATATTGTTCCCTTCTTCATAGTGTGTTTGGTCATTTGGGATGCACAACTGGGAGAAAATAACTGAATGTGTATATACTAGTTGACAGAGTGTGAGTAGCAAATAGCACTCTGATTTGGTGACCCTAGAGTTGAGATTTACTTAATCGCCATACAAGGAGACATAAATATTTGTTGATTTATTACCAACCTTGAAACTTAGGGGCCAGAATTTTCCAGTCAGATGTCAGGTGAGTGAAAAGTATTTTGGTCAAAACTTGACACTTACCTTTCTAAGAGTATAATATTTTTTTTAGGAGGATAGAATAGTTTTCTGCAGCTAATATCCCATAGTTTTAAAATGGTTGATTTCAGAACCTAGGAACATACCCTGACCTATGACAACTGTACTAGTAGTTCACCTAATATATGATCATTCACCTAATATATTTTATGTTGACACAACTCAATCACAAAGATAACAATGTTCAGGAACTATAATTCTCACAGCAAAATCCTTGAAATTTTTTACCATATAAATTGTGATGGAATAACTCAATTTTTTTCAATATAATCTGGAAATGATTTTTATAAATCACTCAAAACCATGTCAAATGTAAGACATTCATCACCCATTTTTGATATATACCTAAGGGGGAAAAAATGGAGGGCTTACTTTAAACAATAATTCTCTTTAAGTAGAGTTGCATGTTACATCAATTTTAAATCTTACTTGACTCAGTCTTCCACATAGAGAGATTGTAAGCAGAACAGCCAAAACTAAAATGGGCTCGGCGCAGGGGTGATGAGGGAGGAGCTTTTGTAGGGAACATTTGAAGTTAATTGAACTTGATCACTGGGTATGCTAACAGCTATTGGATTTACTTCTTCCTCTTCTTTTTCATCATTTTGAAATATTTTTGGCCTGTCATCTTGCTGTGACCTTTACACAAGTACTTGGAAGAAAGTTAAGATGTTTAATAATCATGCAAATTAGGCAGAACAGACATCTTTGAGAGGAGAATTCACTAATAGCAAAACATGTTATTAACAAGTGGCCAGTGATGTGGCAAATATTTTGTGTAAATGGGATTAATAGTGAAACATGCAGCAGACAGCTATTATTTTTAAAAAGGGAGCAAATCATACTTAACTCAGCTTTATGAGACAAACACATATTAAAAAAGATGTTTCAGTGGCGTATGCAATAGCATGCATTTTTTTTTTCAATTTTTTTTATTTAGGGAGAGTAAGGCAAACTGTCCAACACTGCAGTTTTACAGCAGCCTAAGTGACATTCTTCACAGCATCAGTGCTGTAGAATGTAAGTTTTATTTTCTTCTTTTTTCCCCTCATCTTCAAGACTTGGCTCTCAATCTTGTAACATTCTGAAAATTTTAACTTACCATTGATGCATTGAAGTGATTTTTCTCCCAGGTTATTTGCAATCTAAACCAAGCCCTTCAGGGAATTTTTAAGGCTCAGTGGAGCTCACAGATAGAAGTCCTGTAAATTATATAACATTCAACGACCCACAGCTATGAGTTCTGACCTCTTCCCGTGACCTCAGAATCCCAAGTAGATTAGATCTTGTCTCGTGGACAGGCAGAGAGTAGGAAGGCTACTTTTGTTTCCCAAGACTCATTCATTGTGTGAGACCTGATCCTCTATTGAGTGACCACATACGGAGTTTATAAAATTGCTTACTGTGTCCCCTTCTGATTCGAAAGATGTTGAATGTGGTCTTCTGTGATATGTGTAGGAAAAAAGGAACTGTCAGGAAAGTTGTCGGTAACCCACCATCTGCAGATAAGGGGAGTTGTGGGTGGGAGGAAACAACCCCCCAAAACCATCCATGGGCTTGGTCTGTCACATAGAAGAAGTTGGGGGGCTGGAAGACTGCTCTGCTAAATCCATCATTTACTGAGAAACACTGAAGCTGTCTAGAGCAGTGTTTCTTAACAGTGTTGTTTTTTTAAAGAACATTTTTTTTTTATTGAGTTACAGTCATTTTACAATGCTGTGAACAGTAAAGTGATGTTAAGCCATCATCCTAAGGAAAATACTTGGTACAAGCCAGACTCCTGGGCACAGCCCCATTGTAACACAATCCCTGGAGAGACGGTGTGTCATATACCACCACCCCCCCCCATTTAGATTCTACAGTTGTTGATACTTTCCAAGTTTCATTTGTATCTCTCTATATATCTAATATGGAGGGGATGTTGCTGTGCTGTTTCAAAGTAATCTGCAGACAGTATGAAATTTCATCACTAACTGTATAGGAACATTTTAAACAAGTACGTCTAGCAACATTTTATACAAGGTACAATTTGAAGCCAGTCCTCCAAACAGTGGTTTCCAGACTGTAACATACATCAGAATTGCCTAGAGGTCTTGTTAAAACACAGTCTCACTCCATTCTCGATTTACCGCTGATTTACCAGTCCACCTGCTCTTGTGGGGAAGCTCTCAGCAGCCGCCCAAGAACATGCCGCAGTCTCACACTCTTGCCTTCATCCATGATGTATGGAGAGATCCTTTTAAATAAATGAGCAAGTGTCCTGAGTAACATTGTCCAAAGATTGTCCTTTCCATCCTCAAATCCTGTGACTGGGATCACTAGACAGAACTGTGATGTGTTATTTTCAGTGAGGTGCCTTTAACTGTCCAAATGCTGCCTTGTTTGGCCCCTAAATCAGTATTACATGTTAAAAGTTTGAAAAAAATTCTGGCCCCACCCCGAGAATTTCTGATTCAGTAGGTCTAGGTGAGACCAATAAGTCCGTGGTTCCAACAAGCTTCCAGGTGAGACTGACGTTTCTGGTCTGGGGATCACATTTGGAGAAGGGAATTGATGTTGTAGTAGGTTGAGATACAAATTGTTTTCAGTGAAGAGTCCAAAAAAAAGTAGTTTCTCATCCATTCTATCAAGCTTCTCCTCTTTTTCTTTGCTGCCTCAAATTCCTATAATTGAATGAGAAGGAGGGTCATGCTTTAAATTGCATAAGTTTTTATGCCCATCAAATGTGTTCCTTTCTTGTTACTTACTAAGTGCTTCAGCGAAGAACTTCTATCCTGGATGAGAAAACCAATGATGAGCAAATATGGTGGGTAACGTTCAGGCAAGAGACACAGAACTCAGGTGTGCTGGGTGAGATTAGTGGCATTTTAACACTTCTTATTCAGTTTGGGTGCTATTATGGGGAGACGGTAGCAAAGGAGGGAACTTCGGGTATGGTGTTGTCACTGTGTAGTTGATACTTCATGATCTCGGAAGAAGTAGGGAGACTAGGCCTGGGAATATGCTCACGTGGCTTTCTCTTGTGGACCTTGCTGGACCGGAGCAGCAGATACGCTGGAAATGGAAATGCCAGAGGAGTTAGCATGAGGGAATTGATGAATAAGGATCCCAAGGCAGGGACAGCTCTGAGAGCAGCTCTCAGCATCTCCCGGACATCTCCGGCAGGACTGGGCTCCGGGGTCAGGGTAACCTGCTCAGATCTATTCCGTGCATCGGCTTCCTTCCCTTTTCAGCTTCCCACTGCTCACTGTGTACCTGCAGGCATGGTCATCATCCACTCACTGCCTAGCAATACGTCCCAGAGAAACCAACTTCTACTTGGATCCTAGTCTCGTAGGTTGCTATGGGGGTGGGGAGGAAAGACTACCAGCAAAGCTGAAACTTCAGTACCGGGGGACTAAACTGAACACCCAGGGGGGCACATATATAACAATCTGGACTTTAAATAATGCTTTACCAAATATACTTATTTTATTAGCAGCGAGTGTTCTTACCAAAGAATTAGAGAATTCTGGTAACCAAAACCTAAATATTTAAGTCATCTAGCATCTAGAGGTAAAAGTAGAGTAAAATCTTGCACCGACATGCACCCCTAACCTGATCCACAGGGTCGAGCCTCCGAGCAGCCTCATGTTCAAGAGAATGCATCCATCAACTGAGGAAATTCAAAGTAGCCAGCTTCTTCCACATACTTAACCTTTAAATATTCCAGTAAATAAAATTAAAGTATGTGAAACATGGTAATTCACCTCTAACATTTCCTTTTGTTCCGTTCACACCCATCAAATGCTGGGGTAGCTCTCACATCTTTTTTTAACTACAATTTCTTCCCAAATAAAACTCCTATTAAAAATATCCACCCAGTGTCAGATTGGTATTACTTATCCACCTCTCCTTTCCTTTTTCTTTCTAAATTTATAGGATATTAGAAATCTAAAAGGAAATAATGTGACTAGTTGGGTCCCTCCTTAGAAAGTTTAGGAGAGAAAGAATGCAGAAGCTAATCCCAGCCTCCCTTAACAGGTGGGGGGAAGGCAGGTCTGAAGACATTAATTAATAAATAATATATGTCCTATTACACAGATATTTATACCATGCTTTGTTTTCCTTTGACAATTTTTTTCCACTTAGCAATGCATTATATACTTTGCTCTTTAGTAATTATGTATGCACACTCATCATTACTGTTGGGCTTCATAGATTCAATTAAAGATTATAATTTATTTGCCTAGTCTGCTATTCCTGGAGATATGTGGTATTTCCACTTTTTTTTTCTCCTGTTATAAGTTTCTCTGTGTGTATATATTTATTTACTAACTTGCTACTTTCCTGAAGACCATTTATGGAAGTAGAATTACTAGGTCGGAGATGGCAACGTTCAAATCTTCTGATATATGTTGCCATCTTATCTTCCAGCGATATAGGGACCTCAAAAACCCAAGAGGTCATCATTCTATCTTAATCTCTGTCAACCAATAGGCAAATAACAAATAAATACATAAATAATGTCTTGTAAAACATCTGGCTTCTGTTTTTGTTCATTTAGTTTTATTAAGGTAACATTGATTTATAACCCTGTGTAAGTTTCATATGTACAACCTTATGTTTCTAATTCTATATACAGTACAGTGTGTTCCACCTCCAAAAATTCACTTTCCATTTGTCATCATCAGTTGGTTCCCTTTACCTACTTTCCTCACCCCACTGCCAGCACTTTGATAATCACTGCTCTGGTCTCTGTCTCTACATGTCTGTTTTTGTTTGGTTCAATTTGTTCATTTATTTATTTGTTGTTTTTTAGTTTTTTTATATCCCACATACGAGTGAAAATCATACGGTATTTGTCATTCTCCCTCTGAGTTATTTCTCTTAGCATAACCTCAAGCTTCATCCACATTGTCACAAATAGCAAGATTTCATCTTTTTATGGCTTACTAGTATTCCACTGTGTGTGTATGCATGTGTGTGCATGTGTGTGTGTGTGTGTGTGTGTGTGTGTGTGTATGTGAGTGTGTAGCAGCAATCTACTTTATCCATTCATCCATTGGTGGGCACTTAGGTTGTTTCCATATCTTGGCTATTGTAAATAATGATGCAGTGAACACAGGGGGGCATATATCTTGTTGAATTAGTGTTTTCATATTTTTAGACAAATACCCAGAGGTGGGAGATAGCTGGATCATATGGTAGTTCTATTCTTAATTTTTTTTGAAGAATCTCTGTACTGTTTTCCATACTGGCTGTCCAATTTACATCTCCGTCAATAGTGTATGAGGGTTCCATCTCTCCACATCCTTTCGGACACTTGTTATTTCTTGTCTTTTTGATGACAACCATTCTAATAGGCATGAGATGATATCTCAGTGTGGTTTTGATTTGTGTGTCCCTTATAATTAGTGATGTTGAACATCTTTTCCTGTGCCTGTTGGCCATCTATGTGTCTTCTTTTGTAAAAATGTGTATTCAGGTCCTATGCCCATTTCTCAGTTAGGTTGTTTGTCTTTTTGTTGTTGTTGAGTTGTATGAGTTCTATATATATTTTGGATATTAACCCTTTATCAGATATAAGATTTGCAAATATCTTCTCCTATTCGGTAGGTCATCTTTTTGTTTTGTTCATGGTTTCCTTTCCTGTACAGAAGCTTTTTGATTTGATGTAGTCCTATTTATTTATTTTTGTGTTTGTTTCCCTTGCCTGAGGAGACATATCTGGAAAGATATTGCTTAGACCCATGTCAAAGAGCATATTGACTGTGCATTCCTACAGGAATTTTATGATGTCAGGTCTTATATTCAAGTCTTTAACCTACTCTGAGTTGATTTCTGTGTATGGTGTGAGGTAGTGATCTAGTTTCATTCTTTTGCATGTAGCTGTCCAGTTTTCCCAACACCACTTATTGAAGACACTATTCTTTTTCCATTGTATATTCTTTGCTCCTTTGTTGTAAATTAATTGTGCATACATGTGTGGGTTTATTTCTGGGCTCTCAATTCTATTCAGTCGATCTAAGTATTTTTTTTTTCTGCCTCTACCATGCTGTTTTGATTACTATGGCTTTGTAATATAGTTTGAAATCAAGGACTGTGATACCTCTAGTTTTGCTCTTTTTTTGCAAGATTGCTTTGGCTATTTGTAGTATTTTGTGACTCCATTTTAAAGTTTTTTGTTCTATTTCTGTAAAAAATGTTCTTAGGGTTTAAATGGGGATTGCATTGAATCTGCAGATTGTTTTAGATATTGTGGACATTTTAATAATGTTAATTCTTCCAATCTATAAGCAAGAATGTCTTTCCATTTATTTGTGTCTTTTTCAATTTCTTTCAACAATGTCTTACAGTTTTTAGTGTTCAAGGCTTTCACCTTCTTAATCGAATTTATTCCTAAGCAGTTCATTCTTTTTCCTTTGGAATTGAAAATGAGGTTATTTTCTTAGTTTCTCTTTCTAATGTCTCATGTTAGCATATAGAAGTACAACAGGTTTTTGTACATTGATTTTGTGCCTTGACATTTTTACTATATTTGTCTATTATTTCTAATAGTTTTTTGGTAGGATCTTTAGGGTTTTTTATATATAAAGTCATGTCATCTGCGATGATACTATATATAGAAAACCCTAAAAGGTCCACACAAAAACTACTTGAAATAAACAAAGAATTCAGCAAGGTAGCAGGTTACAAGATTAACATTCAAAAATCAGTTGCATTTCTTTACACTAACGATGAATCAACAGAAAAAGAAAGTAAAGAAACAATCCTCTTTAAAATAGCACCCAAAGTAATAAAATAGCTAGGAATAAATCTAACCAAGGAGGTGAAAGGCTTATACATGGAAAACTATAAAACACTGATTAAGGAAATTAAAGAAGACTTAAAAAAAGGCAAGATACCCCATGCTCCTGGATTGGAAGAATCAATATTGTTAAAATGGTCATACTGCCCAAGGCACTCTACAGATTTAATGGAATCCCTATCAAATTACCCAGGACATATTTCACAGAACTAGAACGAATCATAATAAAATTTATATGGAACCATCAAAGACCTAGAATTGCCAAAGCATTACTGAAGAGAAAGAAAGAGGCTGGAGGAATAACTCTCCCAGAATTCAGACAATACTACAGAGCTACAGTCATCAAGACAGCATGGTATTGGAACAAAAACAGACATATGGACCAATGGAACAGAATAGAGAGCCCAGAAATGAATCCACAAACTTTGTCAACTAATCTTCGACAAAGGAGGCAAGAATATACAATGGAATAAAGACAGTCTCTTCAGCAAATGGTGTTGGGAAAACTGGACAGGAGCATGTAAAGCAATGAAGCTAGAACACTCCCTTACACCATACACAAAAATAACCTCAAAATGGATCAAAGACGTAAACATAAGACAAGATACAATAAACCTCCTAGAAGAAAACATAGGCAAAACATTATCTGACATACATCTCAAAAATGTTCTCCTAGGGCAGTCTACCCAAGCAATAGAAATAAAAGCAAGAATAAACAAATGGGACCTAATGAAACTTACAAGCTTCTGCACAGCAAAGGAAACCATAAGTAAAACAAAACTGACAACCTATGGAATGGGGGAAAATTTTTGCAAATGAAACCGACAAAGGCTTGATCTCCAGAATATATACGCAGCTCACACGACTTAATAAGAAAAAGACAAACAACCCAGTCCAAAAATGGGCAAAAGTCCTAAGCAACAATTCCCCAAGGAAGAAATACAAATGATCAATAGGCACATGAAAAAATGCTCAATATCACTAATTATCAGAGAAATGCAAATCAAAACTACAATGAGGTATCACCTCACACCAGTCAGAATGGCCATCATTCAAAAGTCCACAAATGACAAATGCTGGAGAGGCTGTGGAGAAAAGGGAACCCTCCCACACTGCTGGTGGGAATGCAGTTTGGTGCAGCCACTGTGGAAAACAGTGTGGAGATTCCTCAAAAGACTAGGAATAGACTTAACCATATGACCCAGGAATCCTGCTCCTGGGCATATATCCAGAAGGAACCCTACCTCAAAAAGACACCTGCACCCCAATGTTTGTAGCAGCACTATTTGCAATAACCAAGACATGGAAACAGCCTAAATGTCCATCAACAGATGACTGGATAAAGAAGAGGTGATATATTTATACAATGGAATACTATTCGGCCATAAAAACTGATAACATAACGCTATTTGCAGCAACATGGATGTTCCTGGAGAATGTCATCCTAAGTGAAGTAAGCCAGAAAGAGAAAGAAAAATCCCATATGAGATTGCTCATATGTGGAATCTAAAAACACACACACACACACATAAATACAAAACAGAAATAGACTCATAGATATAGAATACAAACTTGTGGTTGCCAAGGGGGTGGGGGGTGGGAAGGGACAGACTGGGATTTCGAAATGTAGAATAGATAAACAAGATTATACTGTATAGCACAGGGAAATATATACAAAATCTTGTGGTAGCTCACAGTGAAAAAAAATGTGACAGTGAATATATGTATGTTCATGTATAACTGAAAAAATTGTGCTCTACACTAGAATTTGACACAACGTTGTAAAATGACAATAACTCAATAAAAAAAGTTAAAAAAACATATCTGCAAATAGTGACAGTTTTACTGCTTCCTTTTTAACTTGGATTTCTTTTATTTATTTATTTTCCTGCCTAATTGCTCTGGCTAGGATGTGGGCATTTTTGTCTTGTTCCAAATTTTTGAGTGATAGCTTTCAGTTTTTCACCATTGAGTGGGAACATCTGACTTGTTTAATCACTCTTAATATTGATAGGGGTTCTTTTTGTACACTATCTTCTTTTAATTCCATAAATTACTTTTCTATCTGTAATTTACATTTTTGAGGTTTTGGTCTTGATATTTTGTCAGAGTGCTTAATAGATCAAAGAATTTACCTGTTAATCTAGGAAATGTTTCCCAGTGTGGTATTTCTTTGTAAAACGTTAAGCTTTTACATTGGCTGCTTGGAAGAATTACAGTTTTAATTAACACATTAAACGTCTTCTTTGCTAAGTGATTCCCTTTTACCTCGTGGCTGCTACAGGCTTCGCTTCTTCTAGTCACAGCACATGTGGTACCATCTCACCTACGGTGGCCATTTTTCAGAGCCTCAGAAACAAGAATGTACTTTATATAATTCTGCAGCATTGCTGTGTTGAACAGAAATGAATTTGTTTGCAAATTCCACTTAAGGGCTTCTTTCATCATTCTCGTGGCTTAAAGTCATTAAGCTGCACAAGAATTTCATGAAGGATCCATCTAAAGGTTACATCAGATTGCCTGTCAAAATGGTTGTTACTGACAAATGCTAGAGAATTTCAGAGAAGGCTGTGACCAGTGTCGGCTGGAGCAGTTGCTTCTTGTGGGAGGCACTGACTTGAAATGGCTCTGTTGGGATTTCAGTAGGTAGAGAGAGAGTAAAAGGCTTGATGGGTCTTGTTCTATTTTCGTATAAGCAAGAAAGGTCTCTTCCAACACAGAGCAAGAAAATAGAAATAAATGGCAATGCCAGTAGATGAGCCAGCTGCTCATCCACAACTGAATTGCCCAGTAGCGAGATTCTGCTGCATACATGAGGCCAGCTGACCTCCTGGGCTACTCTCCACATACAAAGCATGCAGTGGCCTGGAGTCTTGGGCCAAACTTGGCAGTGAAATTTGTATGACCTCCGTGCTTCTGCTTGGAGAGAATCTTGTCCCGTCCTATATCTTTATTTCAGGTTCACAGGCATGGGCTCAGATCATCCTGCGGTGTAACCAGGGAAGACTCTTAAGTGATAGTCCTTGATATGCTGAATAGCTGTGCAGGAATATAAATGATATTTATGAGGATGTTGGGAGTGCTTTAAATATTGTGAAAATGCTGACTTTGACACATTGGGGATAATGACGCATAAACTGTAGGCTCTTTGTAAACTAGTTAGTGACAACAATTTTCTAAATCAAAGCAATCTACACTTCCCCATTTACAATTTCGTCTCTAACTACTACAGTCTTATAAAGAGGTTCGCTACCCAAAATCTTTTGCCTTTCTGAATGGTTATCCAGTACTCTGATGCTTCAAAACATTAATAGTTTATCTTTTAAAACATAGAAATGTTCCATGGGGGTTGGAAGGGTCTGCCATTTTGGCCAAAATGTGGTATTGTTAACAGATACGAAATTTAAGATGCACAGGTTTTAAACATATGAGATGATTTTCTTATATAGTGTTTAAGATCCTAGATAAATATTAATACTTGTGTAAGGGGGCTTGTGTGTTTGCACAGAGATAGCATGATGGTAGTGGACACATGTCTCTAGCCTATTGAATTTTGGGTGTGCAGTGGTAAATGCCAAAAGGATTACACCGTGCAACTCAATTTTGTTTAATTTTTCACATGTGGCAAAGTTTAATCTGTATATTAACTTCTGCATTTGCTAAATTATAGACATTTACCTTTAAAGGCCCATTTTTCTCCATGTATGAGCTGAAAAGAATTCTCATAATCTAATCATATTTTATTGTAGTCAGTGCTGTTTACATTTCATAATGCCTACATTTATTTCTGACCCGCTGTATCTTCACTTAATGAGTTTCCTCCAGAATTTTCCTTGACTACTTTTGCCTGCCTCGGATGAAAAAAAAAAAGTTAATAGAAAAGAGCAGAAGTACGAGGGAAAAACACCTGCTAGGAAACACTTGAATGTTTCAAAAGGAACCTGGAAAGGAGTTTCCTACTGTGGGTCCTTTCCGGAGCCTTTTTGGAAATGAGGATTCCGCTGTCCTCTGCTCTGAGTCCATTTGACTCACACGTCTCCCAGTTAGGACATTTGCTCTGATTCCGCTTTTCATTTCCATTTGCAGAGAGATACTTCTTTTATTCAATGAAGTCATTTTCATTCATCTTTGCCCGTATAAGGCATGGGAAGAAAAGTAAACGTAGCTTTGTGCTCAGAAACACAATATGCCAACTTTATATCTCTGGGACTTTGCTATAAACTTTTATTTTAAATGTTCTTCTGTGTGCTCACAAAAATTTAGAGGATGTGAAACACGTATTACATTTTTTACCTCAAACACTGAATAAAAACTCATGCATGAAAGTGCCTAATAAAACGGATAATGTCCACAGGAAGGGAGAGGGATTTTATGATTCTGATACAGACCTGACAGAAAAAAGTAGGTTAAAAAGCGGAATCATCTCTTTGTGAAGAACGTCACTAACCAGTTGAAAGATTAAGAAGCTTTGCACGTTTAATTGCTGGTGGTGCTGACTGTCTGGGTGTGATTTACCCTGAACTTTTGGGTCATGGTGCATATTTTCTCTGGAGGAATTCCAAGTCATTTTTTATCACATTGGGATTCTTAAAAGAAAAAAAATTCTCTAAGTTCAAAAACTCTTTGCTTTACCTGATTCTATTTTTGTATGTTCTCCTAGAGGAAAAGGAGGAAATGAACTCTCGCTTGAGGTGAGGGAGGTGAAAAGTGTCAGTGGAAGCCATGGTGCTATCATTATTTAGATTAGTAGGAACTGACCGAGGATATAAAAATTTGTATGAACATGTGTGTATGTATAAAACTTCATAAATATTTATTCTATCTTTATAGAACCAAGAATTTTTAAGCTGAAATATTTAGCATTTGGTACAATAAAAAATCAGATAAAAAATTGGTATCATGGTCTTGAACATACAATGGACTCAGTTGTTCATTTGAACTGTAGGTACTTTTAAATATTCATTTCTTTCTTAGAGTGACAAGTGTGACTTTTGTGGGAGGGCAGTGAGATTTCACTGCTCCTTCATATGCAGTTTTACGTTTTCTAATGGTTCCGTGTATCAGATGTTGGTGTTCACAGCAACGATTTTTTCCTTTTGTTTGTGTTTGTTTCTCTGAAGCTCCATCAGACCTCTTCAGAGTAATGTAATAATACATCAATGTAAACCAGAAAATGTATACATTAAAGCACAATAGCCATTCTCTAGGTTAATTGAAGCTTAGTAGAAGTTGAACTAAAATTAAGCAGGTAGAACAGAGGGACGCTCACCCCCATTAAAAGGAGAGTGAAGAACAACTTAATGTTCTGGGAAATAACCTTTGAAGCTTGTGATGTGAGTGTGTGATGTGAGTGTGGTCAACAGATCGCACCAAGTGACAGTTTAAAATAAGTAACCCATTTGGCCACAAGTAGGTTCTTTGTGCAAAGAGCCAAAACAGAGGCTGGCCCCGGTGAGCCGCAGCTGTGGTAACTCATGAGACAATAACCTACCCTGGAGTATATTCAGCCAGCCTCTTATAGAAGCTTTGTTACCCAAACATCTTTGTTGTATTTTGAGGAGATTGCCTCATTTGTGCGATGGGAATATGGCGTTCACCCAATCGTCTTTGGTCTATGCTCAGTTAAATCCCCCCCCAACCCCCAAAAAAGGTACGTGATCACCCTCATTGCAGCTGACATGCGTTCCCTGGGATGAAGTTAGAGTTCTCTGAAGAATATTGGTGCAAAGTTTCCGTTAGAATCATCATAATCGGTGTCATTTTTTTCCCCAGCGTGCTTCGAGCTCCTTCTCTTAAACTTGTGACTTGAGTTTGGGAGGTTTGGTTGGAAGCTATTTGAGCACCGCTGTGCCTTGCTCAAATGCGAGCACAGTCCTTGCCAAGCCCACTCCTATAGCCTTGATGTGGTCAGGGCAGCAAAGAGAGGAGGTGACCTGGCCTCAAGGTCAGTGCCCCCAGCACTTTATGATTGTCTTCCTGATTTGTGACTTTTGTGTGGTGATTTTACCTCTGTTCAACTCTATAGAGTTCAATTTAAATGTATACTATATAACCAAAGAGGTCACATGATGGGAGACCAAGGCAGTTTCCTCAAGTGTAGTGAGGTCCTGGGTTCAGTCCCCAGAAGCTCCTCTAAAAAGAAAACCTAATTATCTCCTCCAATAAAATAATTAAATAATACAATAATAAATAAATAAAATATTTAAAAAGGAGACAGCTCTAAAAAAAAAATAAAATTGCTTGTACATAGATTTAATTCCGCTACAATTGGTATTGTTTTACCAAAATAAAAATCATTCTGCACACATCAATTTAATTTACCTTTTTCACTAAAATACGGAGTGAATAAGTTGTGAGCATGAGGCACGCAGGCAGGAGAGCAAGTTTGGAGGGTCTGGAATACTGTTAGGCACAGCTGGGAGAGAGAAAGTTCAATGATTAGAAAGGCTATGGTGTGCTATGGGAGAAGAGGGCTATACCAAATATTAACTGTTCAGTAAAAATTAGCTTCCTTATTTCTAATAATCAAAGATACAGAACTGCTGTCCGGAGCTTCAGATCAGCCTGGGGAAATCAATGTAGAGTTACTACACTGAGCAAGTCTCCTCCGGGCATGAGAAAAGGCACTTTCAGACAGCGAGGAAATATTCTCTGTGATCAGACTGTCAAACGTCAGAAGTCCTGATAATTTCAAAAATTAGAGAGGATGTAAAGGAGAGGAACACTTACACATGCCGCTAGCAATAAAAACTGGAAAACATTTGTTTATTATCTAATAAAGTTGAAGGCGTATATATCCAAATCCAGCTTTTTCACTCTAGAAATGTAGCTGAGAACAGAGGTTCTCTAATAGTTTTGTCTCAGGACCCCTTTAGACTCCGTCTTGAAAATTATTGTGAACTCCAAAGTGCTTTTTGTTATGTAGGTATTATTTATTGATCTTTACCAATGTTAGATATTAAATTTCAGGTAATTTGAAAGTATTTATTATCACATTTAGAAATAAAAATATACCCATTGCATGTGAACAGACACAGCCTCTTTTTATGAAAAGTAGCTGTGTTTCCCAAAACAAAAATTTGCTAAAAAATATGGTGTTATTTTTCATTTCTGCAAATCATTTAAATATTTGGCTTAATAGGAGACAACTCATATCTGCTTCTGAATTCAATCTGTTGTGCTGTGTAGTTTTGGTCCCAGTATATGAAGAAAACCTGGCCCTGCACCACACAGATGGATGCCTGTCAAAGGAAGGAGGATTTTAATAGCCTTTTCAGATACTGATGGGCATTCTTTTTGATACTGCATGGAACTTGACAAGTCATAGTTTCGTAAAGTTTTGTAAACTGGCAAACATCCTTTTTTTTTTTTTTTTTTTTAATGTCTCGTGATAGTCCTTCCTGCAAGGGGCTCTAGAGTTACAACCATTGCCCTGTTGTTGAAGAGTTTCCGTTTTCCCAACTGTAGGCACTGTCATGAGGTACGTTTTTGTACATAAATCTTTCCTTTCACATTCCTATGTGCTTATTTTCTTAGGACACATTCCTAGAAGCAGCATGAAACAATATCACAGAGCTTTCATATTCCGTTTGTATTCAGGTAGCTTGCATTTTGAATGGGTCTTTATCCATGTATAACCTTGAGATACCACGCAACTGTCGATTCAAAATGTTAGTTGAGTGAGTTCTGCAGATCTTCCAAGTGTGGGCACATTTCATCATGCAGTGTAGAAACCACTTTTGTGAACATGACCCCTGATGTCATCTGAGAAGTCTGAGTAGTAGGAAGCTCAAAAGCTCCCAGTGGCAGAAAAAAGTTCTCAAAAGTACTAATTTTCAAATAAAAGCACAAATTTTGTTATTGGCAATGAGTACTGTCAGTTTTTTTTTTTAATGATAATCTCGCTGTTCATTTTCGAGAAAATTTCTGTTAAATACTGAAGTTTGAATAATAGTTTTTTTCAGCCTTTTCCCACATAAAACAGTGTTCCATGAATAAAAAGCTCATTTAATTTATAAATCAGTTACACGAGGACTTTTCTACTTCAGTCTGCAAGAAAAGAGCTTTATGCTTCATTTTGTTATTAAGAAAATGTATACTCAAGGATGGAGACCTAATAAAATTAATGATTTTTACTGCTCCATCAAGGTCCTGAGGCAGGCTTTTTTTTTTTTTCCCTGCTGTAAGCATCTGGCAGTTAAAAGATACAGTAGAGTTTGGTGCCACTGTATCAAGTTTGCTTGCAGATAACGCACCACTGGATTTACACTATCAGTGCAATGTCAACACAGTAAAAAAAAAAAAAAAGAAAATCACACTTTAGAATTATTAGTAAAATAGCTTTTTCTTCCTGGTCCCCTGAGTATTGGGAAGCCCCAGGGTTCTGTTCTCAAAACCACACTTTGAGAATAATTGTCTTAGTTCATTTAGTAAACCAGGGTATGGGGGAATTATGTTTAGAAAAATGTTTACAGGTCATGCGGTCTTCGGTTTCTGAGTTTGTTTTGATTTTCAGTCTGTGTACCCTGTGCTTTCATGACCATCAAGTACCTGCAGATTGCTGCATTCGTTGTAGTTTAGTTTTGGTTGCTTTCAGCCCAATTCCCAGTATTCATTAAGTGGATAGTGTTTAAATTTCATTTAATGGGAAAGGAAGGATTTTGAAAATTAAAAAGTTCTTTTAAATGGAAGCTTATTTATGTCCTGAGATTCCAGATTATTCTGGGGAGGGTATTTCTTTCTGCTGGTTCTGGAACAGCAATGTGTGTGTCTTGGGTTGAATCTGTTTGTAGGCCTGTAGGGTTGTACATCTCCCCAGATTTGGGAAATTTTCAGCCATTATTTCTTTAAATAAGTTTGCATTCCCTTTCTCTCCTCTCTTCTTCTTCTGAGACACCCATAATGCTAATATTGTTTTCTTTTGTGGAATCTCATAATTCATGTTAGTTTTCCTGATTCTTTTTCATCTTATTTATTTTTTCTTCTCTGCTGCATAATGTTGAGAGATCTGTCTTCAAGTTCTCAGGTTTGTTTTTTTTTTTTCCTTCTATTTGAAGGGAGCTGTTGAAGCTCTCTGTTGCATTTTTCATTTTATTCATTATATTCTTCAGTTCTATCTTTTCTATTTGGTATTTTTTGAAAAATCATTTCTGTCTGTTTGCTGAGCTTTTCATTTTGTTCAAACATTGTTTCCCTGAGTTCTTTGAGTTGTCTATCTCCCTGAGCATCTTTAAAACAATTATTTGTAATTCTTTTTCAAATAACATAGATTTCTATTTCTTTGAGGTCAGTTACTGGAAAATTATTGTTTCCCTTTGGTGGTGTCACGTGTTTTGCTTTTTCATGCTTCTCTTGGCTTTGCATTGATGCCCATGCATTTGAGGGTGCAGTTACCTCTTCCAGCATTTTTGGGATTGACTTTGGTGGGAAAAGACTTTTCCCTATGTTGGATGCAAAGGCACTAGCTGGGTGGGGTTCAATGTGTCTGGTGTCTGGGAGTCCAAAAAGACATAGTCTCTGTGTATTTGCATCAGCTGAAATCATCTTCTGCTAGGACTACAGGAATTCTCAGTGGCCAGGACTGCAGAGTTTCTCTGAGAAGCAGAGGTACCAGGGCTAGTGTCATCCTCGGAGGTGAAGGTTGCTGGGGTCCTTTTGTCCCCCCCCCCTTTTTTTTTGTTTTGGGGAGATATTTTATTTGAGGTTGTCCCTCTTGGCACCAGGTCTGGGTGCCCTAGGGTGACAGGGTACAGCAGTGACGTTGGCTCAGGGGCAGGGTGCAGTAGTAGTAGGCTCCGAGAATGGTGGGTCGGAATCCCAGCTCTGGCCCCAGGGAGTAGCTGGAGAATAGCAGCAGCTTGACTTGGGTGACTACGGGTCAATGTCATGACTTAGAACCCTAGGGGGGTGGGCACAGAGCTAGCGCAGCACAGCCCAGTGATGGCAAGTGAAACCCCAGCTGAGGACGCAGGGGGCGGTTGCAGAATAGCATCAGGTCGGCTTCAGCAATGGCAGGACAAAGCCATGACTCAGAGCCCAGGGTCAGGGTGCAGAACAGGATTAGTGCGCCCCCTGTCTGTCACGACAGGTCAGAGCCACAACTTAGAGCCCTTGCATTGGGGCACAGAGCTGCAGTGACACAAGGATGGCAGGTCAAAGCCGTGATGGAGATCCACTCTGGGCAGTCACAGAACAGCAGCACGGCTCTGGTGATGGCCCATTAAAGTGTCATGTCAGGACACAGAGGTGGGGACAGAGCAGCAGCACCACGGACCCAGTGGTGGTGGATCAAAGAGTGACTTAGGACCTGGGGTCCGGTGCAAAGCATCAGCGGTGCAGCCTTGGTTATCACGAGTCAAAGCCTGACCTTGAGCCCCAGAGGGCACATACAGAGCAGCAGCTCTGGTCCCCGGGAGGAGACACATCAGTGTGGACTCCCTGTGGCTCTGTCAGCCAGGTTCAGTGCTGGTTAAGACGTGGGCATCCTCGGTAGCAAAGGCTGCAAGTGTTCCTAGCCTTCTTTTCCCTGTGGGGTGAAATCCCTCGGAGTGGCTCCCTCCTGGTGCCAAGCTGCTCTGGACTCAGGGATGGGCTGATGCAGGTAAAATGCCTCCTACATTTTCCCATGTGACTATCCTTGGTTTTTGAGCTCTGCAGTGTTTCTGCTGCATTTTTGTTGTAGTCTAGAGCTTTCCTAGGGCTTTTTCCATTTATTTGTAGTTATTTACTTATTGTTTTTGTTATTTGTGTGAAAGAGACAATCAGTGGGACCCCCCCCAGCCCTCCACCTTGCTGACATCACCTTCTTAATAATTTTAAAAGTAAAAAACTGTGAACATCAAAAATTATAGTAAAAATCTGTTATCTAGTGAAAGCCAAGAAATTGTCTCCATTGTTTTTTTTTTTAATTGTACTATAATTACATTGATTCAAATGTTGCTGGAAATAAGTGATTCACTAATATGGATCTTAGGAAACATTTTTTATTCTATAAAGATTTTCTCAATGATGATAGTTCATAATGACACTTGACGAACATCTTTTTGCAGGATAGTGGACTCATTACTGGAAAAAAAATGAACAAAAGGAGTCTTTGAAGCTATGACCCTACATGCATAAGCCATTGGGGAAAAGTGATAAATTCAGCTACTGTAAGAAAATTTTCATGGCAAAATTCCAATAAGCAAATTCAGTAGACAATTTGGAAAAATAATTTTCAGAACTCCTACCAGCGCCAAAGTGATAATTTCTTTAAAATAAAGAATTCCTAGAAATTAATAGGAAAAGGACCAATAACTCATTAGAAAAGTAGGCAAAGAATAGGAGCCAGTGATTCACAGAACAGGAAGCACAAATAGCTCTTAAACATAAAGAATCATGAAAGAATTATAAAATAAAACACTGAAGCACCAATTTTTCACCTATCACATTAGCAAAAATCTTAACAGCATTAGTAATACTGTTGTCATAGGGAGGGAGGGTATAGCTCAAGTGGTAGAACGCATGCTTAGCTCACACAAGGTCCTAGGTTCAATTCCCAGTACCTCCTCTAAAAAAGCCATAAATAAATAAAAATAAGTAAACCTAATTACCTCCCCCCAAAACAAATACTGTTGTCATGTCTATGGATAAAACCAACCATTGCCTTTGATTTCGTAACTTTATGCCATCTCTGTTCAGGCAAAACTGAGAGTAATTACCTAAGTTGTAAAAGCATACACCTTCTCACCCTGAACTTTTACACTGCTGGTAAGGAGCAGACTCCTGGCATCCTACTGTTCACCCATAGGGTCCTGATTACATATAGAGCAGGATACTGTGCATTAGTCCTCTAAAAATGAACGTGTGACCTCTGTCTGTATTAACATTGAAAAATCTCCAAAATATATATTGGGAATGGGGAAGGTTCAGGACATGATTGTGTAGAATAGGGGTAAGTTACACACAACTGCATATCCACACTCATAGACATAAAATTTTTATATAAAATGTAATACATATGTATAAATATATATGGCAGCTATTTATGATTATTTGAATATGTGTGTGCTTTCATTTAAAAACATTTCTGAAAATATGCACAGGAAACTGAATATACTTGTGTCCAGTGAGGGGTACTGAGTGGCCGAAGACAGGGTTGGAAAGATGACTTTCCTCTCTCTTCTTTTTGCAAAGTTTGGAGTTTGGATTATGTAAATATATTGCATTATGTATAATACATTATGTAAATATGTTACTGAAAAGAAATGAAATACATACTTAAAACACAATGTAAGTAAAATACTAATATGACTCCTCATAGTTTGTTTCCGGTGTGTTTGGTAATTATTTGCAAGATTGTGTTGAATACAGAAAAATTTATTGGAATCAAAGAGCACTATTATTTCCTTTCCCTTTTAAAAAGTCTGACTTGGATGTTACACTGCAAATAGAATAAAGTAAGTGGGCCATGTCTTTCTGTACCGATATGATCATTTTTTTTTCTTTCTCTTTTTCTTGTCTTATTTTCTCTTCTGATATATTAGGGAAAGCAGGGACAGGTCTCAAATACATGAAGGACAGCTTGTCACTGGAAAAGTTCATTGTGGGAATCTTTATGAGTTTTTGACATCTTTGTTAACAAGCACTTACAATTACCATCTTACAAGACGTTAACAGAGGGGTGTAGTGAACTCCAGAGAACCTTGAAGTATTTCCTGCGCGTGTGTTTTCCAGGTAATCAAGCATTTCCTTTCTGTTATGCAAAATTAATTTTATTTTGCTTAGTCTATATAGAAACCACCATCACTGGCCTGATCACTTTTTATGCTGCCAATATGCTCTCACTGAAGTGAGGGAGAGGTTCTCTTGAGACAAAGAGGCAGTATTTTTTATTTAGGATCCTAGAGTAGTCCGCTTGTTTTCTTAGTTCGCTTACAATTTCCTCCCAATTATCCTTCACTGCATAACAAACTGCCTTGAAGCTTTGTGGCTTAAACAAAATCATTGTGTGTAGCTCATGATTTTCAGGGTTAAGGATGTTAGGGAAGCTGGGCTGTGTGGTTTGGTTTTGCTCCAAAGCTGGGACTGGACAATCTACTTCTTGTTTTTGTTTAAAAAACAAAACTGCTTTTTAAAATTAATGTGTTTATGAGCTAATGGGGATTGAACCCAACCTCATGCATGCTAAGTGTAGTCTCTACCATTGAGCTACACCCTTGCACCCTGGATAATCTACTTGTGAGGTGGCTTCCTCACCGAAATGGGTGGCATCTCAATTCTCTGTGGCCTCTCTCTCCGCAGGGCATGTTGCCCTGCGGGGCCTTTCTCTGTGGCTTGGGACTCCCACAGTATGGTGGTGTCAGGGGAGTCACTGTTCTTCTATGGCCGCTGGGTTCCAAGAGCGAATGTTCCAAGAGACAGACGTAAGTGCAGCCTGTCTCTTTAGGAATGGACCAGAAACTGGCACCGAGTCATTTCTGTTAAGTTCCACTAGCCAGTGCAGTCCCAGAGTCTACTCGGATTCAGGGGGAGGGAACATGGACCCAGGCTCTCCATAGGAGGTGTGTCAACACATTTGCAGCCAGTTGGATCCACCCCGATTCCTTACTTTTGAAGCACTTGGACAAAAAAGAGCCTAAGGACTGTACTGGGAACTTTTTGAATGACATCATTCAGCTCAAACCCCAAAATGTACCTTCCTTCCTCATTAGCAATTAACCTGGGATTCTGGGCTAAGTCAAAGCAGCTTAACTATCTTTATCTTGTTAGGAAATACCTGCCCAGATGGGGACTCTGAACATTGAGTCAGCCTCTCTTCTTCCTCTCAGTCCCAGCAGCCTGTGACCAGAAGGATGCTCAGTCCCAAAGCTATGCGCACTCTTTCTTGATACAAAGCCTGTTAAAAATAACTCTCTTGGTCTTCCATCTTGGCATGTCAAGCAGATTGAAGCAGCCCCTGAGATCCTTGCTGTGCAATGCCACACTCAAGACAGACGCTTGTTTCCAGCTCCTCAGCAATCTTGTTATTTAATGTAACAACGTAAAGGGTGTATGCTTTGTGTTTTATTTGTGTCTGTTTCCCCTCTGCACCAAGAGGTTCTAGGAATATGCTCAGTGCTTGCTATATTAGCTCTGCAAATTAATGGTGATAAAACAATTATTCTCTCTTTAAAGTCCTGTGATCCTAACATCCCCCTGCCCTGTTTTTTTCCCTCTCCCTTTTACTACAGACCACCTCAATTTTGGCTACTCTTGTATCTTATCTTGTTCATCCAAAGTCTCCTAATTGACTTTCCTGATAGCAGCCTCGTCTCCCGTCTGTTTTCTTCCCATTGTAGCCTAAGTGAGCATCCCGGTGTGAAAATCTAACGTTGTGATCTCCCTGCTTGACTTTCTGTAAGAGCTCTGTTGCCACCCAAGTCAAATGATGTACAAGCGTCTGAACGATCAGTTCCTGCTTTCCTCTAGCCTCATTGTGACCGAGCTCCCCTTCTCATTTGATGTTCCAACTGTAGGGACCCCTTTCCCTGCCTTAGTCATTCTGCATATTCTTAACTTCAAGACTTTCCCCACTGTTGGTGCTCTGCCTGTATCCCTCTCCCCTTCTCTGTCCATCACGCTCCCCTCTACTACTTCTCAAGTCTCAGGTTCAAGGACAGTTCCTTCGAGAGGCCTTCGCTTGACTCACCAAAGCCAGGTTAACTCCACTTCTGTGTGCTCCTATTTTGCCCTTTTATTTCCCCCACGATCAATGTCATTCCATGTTACTACATTGACTTTGCTCATTAGCTGGTCTATACCTTCTCTTAGACAGGAAGCTTGAGGGAGATAGAGACTGAGTTTTTTGAGTGTTTATTGCCAATGCCTAGAACAGTGCCTGGTGCATCCTGGGTCCCACATAATGATGAGTTGTGCGAAGAAGTAAGTCTGATGGCAAATAGGCTTTGTGGATCTTTGGGGAAAGCAGTTTAGCCCATTGTCTTGACAACGTGAGTTTTGCTTACCAGAGCTAGCTAGATAGCTTTTTTTCCCCTTCCCATTCCCTCCCTTCACTTCCCTCCTCTCCTACCTCCCCTCCCTGCCCTTCCTCTTTACCCTCTTCCTTCCTTCCTCCCTCCCTCCC
Organism: Camelus ferus; assembly: GCF_009834535.1. Classification (NCBI taxonomy): domain Eukaryota; kingdom Metazoa; phylum Chordata; class Mammalia; order Artiodactyla; family Camelidae; genus Camelus; species Camelus ferus. Next base: position 6,478,301 of record NC_045721.1, on the reverse strand, counting down.
GCCCTTTCTTCCTTTCTTTCATCAGTAATGTTTTAATCTAGGCAGTTGAGATTTCCATATGACTGACTTCCGGATGAATGGGATGTTACTGTAATTTATAACAGCACCTTTTGGCATTTATATCAAATTTGCAGCACTGGGACATTTTTCTCTGAGTCCGGATCTTTGCTTACTATCCACATATATTAGAATAATTTTTCTGTTCTGTAACTGTTATCATGTATTTCAATTGTAATTCAATATCCATCTCTTCTTCAAGAAATGTTCTAACCCTGAGTCATTTCAACTATCATTTCTCTTATGAAACAGTCTTAAATTTGTGGTACATGCAATTACGTCTAGTGACAGTCATTCATGCTTTCCTTTTTGTAAAATTTTAAGAGCTGGTAGGACATCTATCTTTTGGTATTCCTGTGGAGCTGATATCACAGTAAGTCTTTATTGGGTTAAGTGGAAACTGGATTTTTATATCAATAAGTAGAGAACTAACCTATTTTAAATCATGATTGCTTATGAATCTGTAGGATACAGGTGGAAAATGGACCTAGAGTTTATAAGCCTCTTGAAGTAGAATTTGTATTTGTTCTGATTGCACATAGTTTTGTTTGGGTTTACATTCTGGCTTTACCATTTAGCAAAGGTCTGAACATGTCTGAGACCCTGTGGTTTCTTTTTTTTTCTTGCACATGGGCTATCGATGTTCTCAAAATAGAAACTCCTTACACAGCTACCAAATTCCGTATGTTTGCCAAATCATGGGATGAGAAGACTTAATCAGCCCTTTAGAACACACGTCCCACTGCATTTATCTTTATTTGTGGATATTTACAGCATTGTTGAAGTCCCTGCATGTGAGAGGATTGCGGGTCATATGGCAATATCTGTAAACTCTGTTCTTTGACATGGGAGGGATGTTCTGGTGAATTGAATATCCCGATGAATGGAGTTACCATTTATATCATATGTGAATTACCAGGTTTTAAAAAATACAGTACAGTATCACTAGGTTTCTCTTTTGATTCCTACGTTATGACCCTTGTATTTTCCAGTCCCTCGGCATCGAGCTCAGTAGCTTATTGAAAGTATGCTCTGCATTACGTTCATTAAGTGGATGTGTTTCTGATGATCTTCTATGATGATTCAGAGAGGAGTATGGGATCTAAAATTATGAACACCAATTATCATTATACCATAAAAGCTTGGATGTGAGGGTTAATGGAGAGTTTCTGTACATTAGCTGACTCTGATCACTTTCCTTTTTTTTTTTTTCTGAATTAGTTGAAATTATTCTAGTTAGTATGCAAACTCAAATAATACTGCACTAGAAATCCTGCTTGTTCTAGGGTTGTTGTTTTTTTTTTCCCCCATCCCTCTGCATCATTGCCAGGTTCTTGCCCTGTCCTTGAGGGCTCTGTCTGCAGAAAGCTCATCAAGTCCTGGGTCAGTGGCTGTGCTTACCTCATCACGTCCCTCCGTCAGTGCTGTCTCTTGCTTCCTCTGACATGTGAGAGTGTATACCCCTTCCAAACCGTTCTAACAGGTGAATTCCTGCAGTTCACACCAGAAGCTTTCTTTTCCGTAGGGAGTGCTTTAATTGAAGGATCTCTGTACTCTAAATTTTGTCAAATGCTTTTTCCTTTAAAGCAGCTTTCGTGAACATCATTAAATCAGAGTTAGGGAAGATGTGCTCTCCTATCTTGGGCTTTGCTGAACTGCTGATTGGCCTGAAGTGTTGCCTGGCATATTCTCTGGAATGCTGAGTGTGTTCGAGGATTCTATCATCTGTCTTGTTTAGTGCACTGTCTATAGGTTACCAGTCATTACTTGGAAAGAAAATTGTCTTCTCTGTTCCACATATCTGAGTCTTAACTGCAGCTCTGTTATACGTCAGGTATGTGCATTTGTGAATTCAGTCTATTAATTTCTGCTCTCTGAGTACATATTTCAGGAATATGGAAGGCTATGGGCATGGTGGTCGGTGTAAACTGTGTCTATATTCGTTTGAATATATATGCCAAGAACTGATGTGAAATTGACAATATATGTTTTCAAAAAAACTCCGACTATAGCTACTGACAGTAGTTTGAAACTCCTACTGTGTTTTCTGGTTGGTTTCCCAGATGGGAGAATTGTGATCGGAATACAGTTGCAGAATTGCTGTTGCTCTAGATAGCTTTGTTTTTATACAAGTTGCTTTTAAAAAGGTTTTTTTTTTTTTAAATGTACACATTCAAACATCAAAAACACATTTGGACTCATTTTTTTTTCAAAAAGAAAATACATTTAATGGATGCTGAAGTATCTGAAAATTTGCTAGCATGCTTGGCAAGATGGTGATAATGGTTATGTGGGTAGTAGTGGAGTTTCAGGGTGTTTGCAAATATTAAACAAGTTTCAGTCATCTGCGTGATGAAATGGAAGGAGTGTTGGACCAGGAGTTAGGAGACCTGGGTTCTGGACTGTTCTCTGCTCTAGCCTACTTCATTTCTTTTTCTTATACAAATATTCTCACCTTCTCTGCTTATGTCTCCTTTGTGATCTAAAGTAGCTAGACTCAAAAAGAAGAAATGAAGGAAGAGAGGGAGGAAGAGAAGGAGGCAGGGAGGGAGGGAGGAAAAGAAAAAAAATGTAAGGGAGAGAATGGGTATAGCTCAGTGGTAGAGCAAAAGGTCCTGGGTTCAATCTCCAGTACCTCCATTTAAAAAAAGAAAAAGAAAGAAAAGAAAAAAGACAAAGAAAAAAAGTAGCTAGACTTCATGATATCTAAGACCTAACTATAAAATCTCCTGGCTACCCTTGGTTTTGACTTGGACAATAAACAAATAAGACGATAAATAGGGCAGTTTGACCTTAAGTTATCAGACAACAAACACTCAGAACAAAAGTGATAAGAAATTAGCCGTGTACCACTGTGTCTTCAAGATGCCAACTCTGAATGCCAAGAAATCAGCATAATGGGCTGGTTTCTTTCAGGTGGGATATTGACTGTCGTTGATACCAGGAGCAGAGCACTCAGAGATGCAGAGATGTGTGAGAGGGCCATTAGCTTGCAGCCTGCAGCGTCTATGCCGGAGGTATTTTGGGTCTCAGAATCGCTTGTGCAGGCTTCTTTCCTTTGTCAGAGCTGAAAATTTCCAGTCTTGACCAGTATCACCATTAGCTTGAGTCTTAGTAGCAGTCTTAACTAGCTGTCTGTTTTAGTCATTATTTTTCTTTGTCAAGTCAGACCTGGGATATCATTCTACATAGAACAATCCAAATTAGCAAAAGATATGTTCAAAGATATATTCTGACCATATATTGAGTATGTGTTATATATTGCATTTCTTCCAAAGGCATATATTTTTAATCTCTCTGAATTAGAAGTATTTATAATTGATGGCATTTTCCAATTAAAATCGGCCAAACTTTTTTCTTTTAGTGATAAATACTGGTGTATCTTGTAATCAATGGTATCTTAGATTTGATGAATTATGGTATTAACCTTTATCACCAGCCATGATATCAATCCCTCTTTTCAAACAATATTCATAATAAAGTATAGACAGAAAGCCTCCATTAAGATGTTTGGGCCGTTGGGCATGGTGGAATTTGCTAAAAAATAACCCTTTCATTTGATCGTTGCAGTCACTATCTCAGGTGGACCTCAGGAGCCCCTGCTTGCTTACTTGACTATCTACCAAAAAGCTTTTTTTTTTTTCTTTTATGGAATTAGAAATCTCTAGGTAAATGGATTTTCCTTCCTGCAAATGCACTTCTTTACAAGAAAATAGGTGTAAAGAACTTAGCCCAGAGCCTGACACAGAATAAACGGCAACCATAAAGTGCCTTCTGGGAAAGAGCACTTTTCTGGCTCAGTGCGTGGATTTTGCGTTTCCGTATTTAGTGTCTGTGAAGGTGGCCACCTCTCACCGGAGTCGATGAAGGGCCCACCTTCAATGTATGAAGCCAAGGAAGAATCCGTCTTGCAAAGGACTGGACCACTCTTGACAATGGAAATAACTAATTATTTATATATTACGAATTGTTTTTGAATTTTTCATTCTGAACTATTTTCAGACTCACAGAGTAGTTGCCAAAACAGGTTTCCTGTGAAGTCTTCTCTCAGATTCCCCAAATTAATATTTTAAATTTATTTCTTATTGTTATTTTTAAAATTTTTGTTTATTTTATCTCATTGGTTTTTGTGTTTTTATTTTGTTTTGGGAGAGGAGGTAATTAGGTTTCTTTTTAAATGTTATTTATTTATTTATTTTTAATGGAGGGACTGGGGATTGAACCCAGGACCTCATGCATGCTAGGCATGCACTCTACCACTGAGCTGCACCCTCCCTCCACAAACTAACATTTTTAAGAAAAACAGTGTAAGTATCAAAATCATGAAATTAACCTTGATCCAATATTATTTTCTAATCCAGAGATAAGCATACTTTTTCTATAAAGGGCCAAAGAATAAATATTTGGGGCTTTGTTGGCTATTGGGAGTCTGTAGCTACTCCTCGACTCTGCCCTTAGGCCAGGGCAGCTGTAGCTGATACTTAAATGAATGGTAATGGCTGTGTTTCAAAGGCTTTATCATAAAAGTAGATGACCTGCTGGCCTTGGTTTGCCAACCCATGAAACCTCCAGGCCTTTCTCAAAATTTGGCAGTGTTCCCATGCCTGCCCTTTCTTTGGTCCAGCGTCCAATCCCAGACCTCATGTTGAATCAAATTTTATCTCTTCGTCTCTTTAATTTGAAAGTTTCTCAATCTGTGTTTAGATTTAGTGACCTCAAAACTTCTGAAGCATATTGGCCAGTTATTTTTGTAGGTCGTATGTCAATTTGGGCTTTTTCTGGTATTTCTTCTTGGTTATATTGGGATTGCACCTTCCTGTTAAGACCAGCACAGAGATGATATTGTAACTTTCTCCGCGTATCATATCAAGAGGCACATTGTGTCTGTTTATTCCACAATTGGTGTTGCTAACGTGGGTCATTTGGTCGTTAGCAGGTTATCTGCCAGGTACTTCCACTGTAAGGCTATTCTGTTTCCATTTGTAATTTCAGTGTTACTATTTTTACCTTTCTAATGATCATACTTTTAGGCTATGTCCTCATACTTCTGCCCATCTGCTTTAGTGTCCATGAATGCTTCTTTCCTTGAACAGTTAATACTCTGTTGTATGCCAAATGGCAACTTTTCAGTTCCATTATTTTTTCTATGTTTATCACTTGAAATTTTACGGTAATGACTTGCTTTTCCCTTATTCCTTATTTGTTTGTTTGTTATATTACTATGAGCTGATGGAGTCTTGTTTTATACTTTGGGCTAAATTCCACTGCTGTCATGATTTACGTTGTTTTTCAAAACTCTCCCTGATTTGGCTGCTGGGAGGCTCCTGCAGTTGGCTGCTGTGTCCTTTTGAACATCCCTGTCATTGCTTTAAGCACTTGCTTACGTTATGACACCCTAAAATGTTCCAGGCTCGTCTTGTGCTTTACTTGCCCCAGCCTTGGGATCAGGGTATTTAGCCATGGAGTCCTGGTTCCTTTGATCCAAGAATAATATTCAGAAACCATGATCGGAAGAGTTAGGCATGTTATTGTTACCCGAGTACCGTGGATTCCAGGCTCTCTCAGGGAACAGAGCTAGAAAATATACGCACATAAGTGTGCACATACACACATTCGTATCTGTGTTTTAACCTATGTATTTGTTTATCAGTAAATATATTAAAATCCATTTCAATCCAGCTTAACAGGAATCCAGGTTTTCCCTATTCCTTTTTTTTTTTTTTAAATTGAAGTATGTTATGTTAATTTCTGGTTAAGATATTTGATTTTTTAAATTAGAGGTACTGGGGATCGAACCCAGGACCTTGTACATGCTAAGCATGTGCTCTACCACTGAGCTATACCCACCCCCACCATTTCTTAGTTGTAATTCTCTTCTCTTCCAGTGAGAAAGCTGGCCTTTGTTATCCATAATATACTTAATTATATGTTCAATCCTAGAACAAAACAAGGTAGGTTTGAAATCACTAACGTATACCCCTGTGAAAACATACGTATTATTTTTATGCAATTCTTTTTGTCTTGAGCCTTGGATTATATAGACAATATATTATTTCCACAGGTTGTTTAGGTTATTCCACCCCACTGCCTCGACTTCAGAGTGGTTCCACTATTTATTTATGATGAAGTTAGTTTCATGTGTTAGTATCTGTATACCATCCTCCCATATTTATTTTAATTATTTATTATTTAGTACATGTAACATTGCCGTAGTTCTAAAGTCAGAAACATAAGAAAAATTATGCACAGAGAAATGTCATTCCCCCATCCCTGGTACCCCAATCCCGTTTACTCATTTCTTCCCTTTCTGTTCCCACTTTTTATCCCTTGGATGTAACTAATCTCATTAGTGCCTTGTATATCTTTCCTGTGTTTCATTATACACGAGTGAGCAGATATGTGGATATTTTTGCACACTCTTCTATATTCAGCAATGAGAAATGCATATATATATGTAGTTTTTTTGTGTGTGCGGCGTTGTGTGTAATTGCAAAGTATTGGAAGCAACCTACATGTCCACCCATTGGAGAGACTGAGTTAACACTTGCACATTGTACATGCACACAATGAAGTGCTATGGAGCTGTAATAAAAACGAAGACCATTTCTATGAACTGATTTGGAGATCATTCTAAGATATAGTATTAACTAATTTTTTTTTAAAAAAAGTCCATAAAGAATAGTTTTAAGAAGGTTCCAGCTGGAAGCCCCCAGAGCATGCTGTGCCTCCAACACAGTTCTTTCTGTACCATTTTTTTGGTCTAGAATTTTCCCATTGGAAGATTATATGGTTAGCTTGCAGTTGTATAGCAAAAAAGAGAGCAAATGTGAGGGGCGAAGCAATGACACAGTAACACAGTTATCAGTCATGCACAGTCAGGGGACATATAAAGGATTTGAGAACCACCTTGGTGAAAGATGGAAGGGATAATTCCTGCAGTAGAGAAATAGGGCAGGAGGTCACTGACAGGGAATAGAATCCCGACACTCAGCATTGACACTTTGTCTTTCTAGACACCAGCTAGGTTTCAGATTAGGCAATGCTTTGCATGTACCCTACTGGGAAACATAAAAAGTTCAATGAACAGGTAACACTGCAGAAGCCCTGACCTAGAACTTGAAATGCTTCAACTACAGTTGATATTCATTAGGCAGTGAAAGAAGTATCTTCATTTTTTTGTTGGGGGAGAAAAATAGAAGAACAAGTCAGAGATAAACATAGCAAACAAAAAGTCATTAAATCTCTAGCCGTCATAAGCCCACTGAAACAAAAATTGTATCATTTCACATTTTACTCAGTACCCCAAAGATGTCACGATTTTGGATAGAGTCGGGAAGAGAGAGGAAGGAAGAGGTGAATCCTGTAAGGGCTAATGGGGCCCTTAACCTAAACCTGCTCATGCTTGGAATTAAATCCCATTTTAATTAACTAATTGCATTTCTTATTCTAAAGCAGGAGTGTGTGAGGACACACAGATTGGTACAGTCGACCCTCCAGTATCCACAGGTTCTACATCCCCAGGTTCCACGTTCTTGGGTAGGGAGGGCCGACTGTACACTTGCACTTTTTTTTCTCTTGCCTTTTCCCTTTCTTTGATAGAAACGCTAATGAACTTCTTCTGTTTTCCCTAGTGTTCCATCTCCCTCTAGCCTCATGCTTCTGCACATGCACTTTACCTGACCCCTCCCCCCGCCCCAGGACAAACACAGTCACCCTTATTTTGGCTAATTTTTCTCAGTCTTCAGGTCATTTCTCAAGTAATTTTTCCCTGACCCTCCAGAATTGGTAAGGTTTCCCGTTTCTTTTTTGTCTGTGCATCTAGAAAACCTACTGCATTTGCTTACATAAGTATTCACTTAACCCCTTCTCTAGGGTCTTTGTATGCAAAAGCTATGCCTGTCCTATGCATCTAATTCTATCCCCCCAGAGCAGTATTTACCACCTGTAAGATATTCACTGAGGGAATGGGTTCACCAATGGTCCAGCGATCTAGGATGCAGGATAATGTAAAACCTGGGTCCTCCTTCCCCTGAGTCATTTAAAGGCTCCGGATGTAGTTGGAAATGTATTGAAAAACTGCTAATAAAAGAAAACAGGGTTATTAAAGCATAGTTACCATCATTTAAGATATATTCCATATTCTACTTTGTCTCTTGCTAGACAGCTTGTTAAAAAGCCTAATCATCTAAGATTAATGGAAATTATTTTCTTAGCTCGTGTCATAATAGAGATCATTAGCCTAGTGCAATTTTCTTCTGTACAACTCCAAATGGGTTAAGAGTAATAAAATAATTTGAAACGTGGAGCTATTTGACATGCCTGTAGTGGTTATAACTTAGTCAGAGGAAGTAGCAACAGGCTGCAGACCTATTGACTCAAAATGGTACCAGTAGTTGTTTGACTGTAGAACTTCTTAGAACCTGCCATGTACTATTCTTGACTGTGAATCTGGCAGATGATGTAGTATCCAGAATTTCCAAAATGATCATGGAGCACTTTTTCTTTCTCCCAATAAATGAGCATCTTCTAGAATTATTACTGTCTGTCTGTCTGTCTGTCTATCCATCTATCTATGTAATTTATTTTCTGTTAACCAATCCTCCATCTACCCCCCTACCTATTGAGAGAATGGTTACTAAATTCTTATCTCCTTCTGCTTTTATGGCCTTCCACAATTCCTTTCTACCATTATACATTTTTTTAATAGTCAGTTTATGATGTGTCAATTTTTGGTGCACAGCATAATGTTACAGTCATACATGTACATACATATATTCCTTTTCCTATTCTTTTTCATTATAGGTTACTACAGGATATTGAATATAATTCCCTGTTCTGCACAGTAGAAACTTGTTTATTTTATGTATAGTAGTGTGTATCTTTTTTTTTGCCATTATACTTTTTTCTAACTTCTCATCTCATCCTTATTGATGTATAAAAAAGAAATATTTCAGACATACTTTGTAACTACAGCAGGAACCTCGCCCTCCTCAGATGATAACCTGATCTTAGATGAATCACGTTGAGGGCCCATGTGTTGGTGGTGTGTGGGGGGGATATGCCCCGACACTTTCCCAGAGGGGGAAACATTCCTAATTATTGGGATCATAACAGAACTACTGGATGTGCATATCTCAACTATAAACTCTAAGACACTTCAGTTCTGATTCTATGACAGTATAAAATAGCAAATATAAAAATAGTGAAGTCAAAAATTAAAACAAGAAATAGGATCTTAGTCAGAGACGTCAGTAAAATAAAATAGGCAAGAAGCATGAATTTATAATGGCAGGACTTTGGGCTGCAGGAGCCTTGAAGTTCGCTCTTACAGACTTGTTGGACTAGATGAGCCAAATCAGTTAATCATGCTGTCATGTGGTGTAGACAGAACAAAAATGTTGCCAGCACAAAAGACATTTACAATGCCCTCTGCACCTTGCTTTCCTCTGCCTTATTTGTTTCTTCCCTGTCTCTCTCCACTTCTCTATACTTTCCTCTATTTTCAATTTATTAACAAGCAGATGTCCTGTAAAGTATGTGGTGCACACAGGTGTAACCCTCTACTTTTGCTTTTAATTGGAAGTGGTGATTCAATAATGTGGTAGAGCCCATGAGGGAACAAAACAGATCAAGTTATGTCCACTAAGTGACATATTTCCCAATACCTAGCAAAAGGAAGAGATCTTAAAGCTGGTGCAACCACAATACTAGTATCATTTGTCATAAAAACATCATTCTGGTTAATTTGATGATTTTTTCCTGATTTTTAATTTGAATAATTTCAAACCTACAGAGAATTTGAGAGAACAGCAAATACTTGCATTAGAACTTCTCATCCAGATTCACCAGTGATTAATATTTTGCAGCATTTGCTTTCTTTGTCTCTGTCTCTGTCTCTCCTCTCTCTCTCACATACACAGTTTTAAATTATATTATTTTTTAAAAAGTTTTAGTTATCTTTACAGTTGATACATCAGCCTGTATTCCCTGCTAAAAACAAAACATGCCCTTATATAACCATCATATCATATCACACTCAAGAAATTACATATGAATTTAAAAATATATAAATTTATTTTCTGGAAATTAAGGTATGTAATACAAATTTAAGATTTCACATAATTTAATTATATATGGAACATATATAAGTAATATATATTATATATTATAAATTATGTATTTGTTATGGACTGATTGTATCCCCCCAATTCATATGTTGAAGCCCTAATCCCCAATGAGGTGGGACTTGGGGAGGGGGTTAGGACCAGCTGAAGTCATGAGAGTGGGGCCCCAATGATGGATTAGTGCCCTTCTTGGAAGAGACACTAGAAAGCTTGCTTTCTGTCTCCACATGCACATACTGAATCAGGAAGGCCATGTGAGGAACCAGCTAGAAGGTGGCCTTCTGTAAACCAGGAAGACAGCTCTCACCAGAACTTGACTGTGCTGGTAACCTGACCACAGGCACAGCCTTCTGGTCTCCAGATCTGTGAGAAAATAAATTTCTGTTGTTTAAGCCACCCCATTCCTGGTAATTTCTTATAGCTGCTTGAGCTGACTGAGATAGTACTAGACCATATATCATATAATATACTATAGTATAATATAGATGCATATATATATATTTAAGATGCTATATCTTAATCCTACTTGAAACACATTTTATGTAACAATGTAAGGATTTAAAATTCAGGAGAGCAATGCTGGTGATTAACATACAGTAATGATGAGACACCACTGGATGAGGTCTTAAAGGTCAAGGGTCATGTGTAATTCAGGATTCACATGCTTTTTACCTTTGTGTTCTAAGCATCTAACACGGAGTGGAGAGCAGAAGCCGTGGTTAAGTTGAGTGATACCTTGAATTATAACAGTTGACCCTTGCTGAGTGAGGTTAGACTCCCCTACCCTCATGCGATCAAAAATCCACATATAACTCCACAGTCAGCCCTCTGCATCCAAGGTTCCTCCGTATCTGTCTCTGTTCCAAATCCTTGGATTCAACCAAGCATGGATGGTGTCGTGCTGTAGTATGTATTTATTGGGGAAAAAAATCCACATGTAATTAAACTGACGCAATTCAAAACTGTGTTGTTGAAGGGTCAGCTGTAGTTTAATCTACATTGACAGGTAGAATAATATCCCCTTAAATAGTCAGGTTTAGGGCCTTTCAAATAGATTTCAAGTCTATAGACACTTCAAGGGGTAGAGCTTTTAATAGTGAAGTGGAAAATGCTAATAGGGGATATTTATGAAAGGGGGCTGGGCAGGTATTCTTGGTTCCTGGGACTTTTCTTGCCTCTATCAGAGAAGGCTTGATCCATGTTAAGTGTAGTTCTGGGGTCTCAAAGGGTCTTCACCTCTTGGCTTGGTCTGGCAGAACCGAGAGTTCGTCTGGTTGGCTGTGTCCATCCGTAGACGTGTCCTGGAGAGCTTCTCTCTTTCATTGTCTGCAAACTGCAGCCCTGGGACTAGGCATGATGGTTGCTGTGGGATGGGATGTAGACAATTCTAATTTTTTTCCTCTATTTTTGTCTCCTTTAATTTTCCCTCAGAAGAGTCTATAATGAGCAGACATGTGTCTCTGGAGCTTTTGTTTAGTGAGGATCTCATTAGTCCTTTCTCTGCCCTGCCTTCCTCGTGTGTTCAGTAACCGTGTTGTCAGTGGTGTAAGGACGCATGCCTTCTGGGTGGCAGTTTTCTATCGTTTTGCTTTACATTTTGCATCTCTCTCCTTCCTGCCTTTTTCTTTGCCATTCATAGGAGTATTCCAGGTGTGTCTCCCTTTCTTCATTTTTCTCATAACCTGAGACCAATTTAATGATGAACTTTTAATCCACAGTTTCTAAGAAGCTAACGTACCTTGGGAAGGGAAGGCTTTTTCTAGTTGAATTGTGTCTGTGATCTTCCTAAGCTGAACCTAGTGAAATATGATTGATAATCTATCGTGTGGTATAAATGCTGTGTATTAACCATGGCTATTCATTTCTATGGAGGGTTTTCAAGTCAAAAATTTTAAAAAGAAGTTTGGGTGTTCTGCTGTGACATATGGCAATGCTAAGATAAAGAAAAAATATAGTTTGTAGTAACAGATGGATTTGAACCACACTTGGATCTGTTGAACACTTTTTAATATTTAATTTACAATGAATCTTTAATATAACATTTAACTAAGTGTTCTGTCATATTCTTTTTAAATGTATGAAGCCTTTTCAATGTAATTGTGTCTAGAAGATTTCAGAAGAATATTGAGTGGTTAAAATTAAAACCATCTTTGAAGAGAAAAAAACCCAATAATTTTCCTGAGATTTTTATGGTTCACTTTTATTTGTGCTGTTTAGAATGTTGTATATTTTTTTTAACAGTCTGTCAGCCTCTTCTTTATTTCCTTTAGCTAAAAAAAAATAGAACCAAATAATGAAAGTAACTTTTAGCCAAGAAAATAAAACATACACGAAAGCCGTGCTGAGGCCATTGGATCCATTCTGTTTGTTGGTTTGGAGCCAAATACCACAGTAGTTTTCTAACAATCCTAGAATTTATGATGGTAGGATAGTCATGGTTGCGTCCTTCATGGAGATAATCTGAATGAATGAAATCATGAATGAATCACCAAGTAAGTGGTGAAACAGTCTAGTCAATCACATCGAAAGAAATCCAAGGAAAAATTCTCTTGAGTTAAAGCATTTTCATGAAAGGTTTCTTTTTTTTTTTTCTTCCCAAAAAGTTTGGATTGCTACGTCTTGGTCATGACTGTGACACCTGGATCGCATTAATGTAGAAGAGGGAAATACAAAGCTGTGTTCCTACTTCCAGGCTAATCTTATTAAATAATTTTTCCCTCGAAATAGATGATACTCTCTATTTGGGCATGTGTTAGGTCGACATTATCATCTTTAAAAAAATATAGATGTTAAAGACAGGCAAAGCTTATTGAGAATTATGTCTGGAAGTCAAGCCTTTGTGTCTAGTAAACACCTGTTCTGAGAGGAAGGAACACACTGAAGGTCTGTCCTTTCTGGGTTTGGTTAGGGGAGTTTGAACCCAGCTGCAGCGTGTTATGTCTTGATAGCTGTCATCACTTCAGAAGACTCATGCTGGTAAAAAAAGTACTGATCCAGGTCATAATTCTTGAAGTCTGCGTCTCTGGACATTTTCTTGTACATCCTTTTATAATTCTGGGTCCTTGAGGTGTTTTGTGTGTAGTTGTATTCGCCTCACTGTGTATTATGGTGAGTATTTCTGCATAGTGTCCCTCTAGGAAGTAGATGTTTACAATTGAAGGTATTTCTATAACCTTTCCTCTTACTAGAACCTACAGGCTTATGGTCCTTTTGAACAGAACAAACAAGGAGTAGTTCCAGCAATGAATGGTTGTGTAACTGGGTGGGTTATGGCAGAGTCATGGTGACATAATGCTATCCAGTCTTTGGATCTTTGGTCTTAGCCTCTGACCTGAGTCCACTGTTTCTTTCCAGCTGCCCCGCTTCCCTGACCATTTGATAATGACATGATATGTATGACTTGATTTGGGGCATCGCTAGTTTTTGGCTCTTGGATACTGCGTCAATCTTGTACATTTTTCGGGGGTTCTGTAGTTCTACAGGGAAGCAGATGGGCTCTGCTACCATAACCACTGTTTGGTATTTGAAGCTGAAACTTCAGGATGAAAAGGAATAAGCACCCAACTTCCCAGTGGGTCAAACGGGCTGAATATTTTAACTCATCCCTTCCACTCATATTTCCTTTAACTGCAATGGTCTCTTTGCCCAACCCAGTGAGTGCCAAAAGCTGTTTAGTCCCAGAGTCCATAGTTTGCTTTATTTTATGTGCCAGGTAAACAGAATGTGAGTTCCCTCTGCCTGGTCCACTCCTTTTCTCCCACATTGGCCAACTTAGACATCCTTTCCAGAAGGTCATCCTTTCCTCTTGTATTTCTTCAGCGGCTTCATACATGGCAAAGAACCCCTTAACTCGTGCTTGGCCTGTCCTGATTTTGAAGGACATCAAATGGAGGTGTTGGCATCTCAGAAGAGTTTTACTTTTTAAACAAATAAGAGTACAAAGTGAAATGAATTGTGGGTTATTTGTGCCCCACTGTTCAGTGACATTAGCGCACCATATGGTGCTACACGGAATGATTCCAAACATACTGGGAAATGTTACCTACTCCACAGGGCTATAGGCATGTCTTTAAAAAATACATGTAGCAATACAGCCTGGACACATTTATCCTTCTCTCCTCCTGTCAGGCATATTTTTTAACACAGCTTTTATTTTCTAGTTAATAAGCATCACAGAATATGAAGCTGCATACTTGTTCTGCTTGTGCTGGATCATATGCCTGAGCTGGTGAAGGTTTAATTACTCTCTCCAGTGCAATAGAGCCGACAGTTCACGCAGCCGAGGGGCCCCCTGATAAGGCAGATGATGTTGTTATTTTGAATTTACCCCGTCTTGAGAATGTATCAGCAAGTGCGTTTAGGTTTGCTTATCCCGGAAGGGGTTTAGAGACTTGAGAGAAGAGACTGGAATCAGCTATCAGCAGTTGTTCACTACTTGAAAGGTTAAACCCCAGAGTTAACACTAAATGCATGAGTTTAAACTCATCTTCACTTTTTTGAATATCATTGTAGGAAAAGAAAAATAACCTTAATGAATACATCAGCACTGACCCATCCTTACCTCATTTGAGCACCAAATTCCAGCAATTAAACTCATCTTTCTTTCTTTGGCGTGCTTTATTTTCCAAAATGAGTTGGGAATTATTTTGTCTTAAGGGAAGGGATAAGCAAGTATGTGAGTGATGTGGATTTACAAGGATATTATTTTGTACGATGGATTAGCTTCAAAAATACCGTGCACTTTGCAGAGAAATCATGGCTTATTTATTTATTTTTGGTGACATACTCGTAGTTTTATGTACATCTAAGTGTGTATTGATGATTCTGCATTTCAGTTGGGGAAATTACCACCTTGCATTTCCTTGGCTTTTACCATAAACTGTTCCTCTGCTGTTTAGTACAAGAAGTAATTCACTTAAATGATGACAGAAAGTATGTGTTTTAAATAGCGTTTGTCTGGTGTCCTGCGCCAGGTGTCCAAAGATGATGATATAACGTTAGAGGCGGAAAGTTGCACTGGTCAAAAGAAGTTGGAGGAAAGAAATAGAGGTGAGAATGATGTTTTTGAAGGGTATTCACCCATTTCTGGCTAGGATGCAAAGCTACTATGGAAACAGTCCCCGGAGGGGTTACAAGATGGTAACGTCCAGCTTAGAGAATGCACCAAGCCCTTGTGTATAAAGAATGGGCTAAATATGGCACAGCCATAAAGAGACCAAATCAAAAGGATGCTTTTAGGAATTAGGGACCTTGCTCCCTTGCCGCTTCCTTCTGACCCACATTCACACCCGCGTTGAGGCATCAGCAAACGCTCAGTGCTTGTTTGTTAACAGCCTCTAAAGGACACATTACACTCTTATTTCAGTAATACTTAATTTTCCTCTGCATTCTAACGGAGATATTAGATGTACCTCCAAGATCTTAATTGATTCAGACCCTTTGTGAGGGGAGTAGAACGGTTGACAGTTTTGGATGGTAGAATTTGAAAAATGAAACACATTTTATTGCTGGGTAATGGATTGAGAATTAAATGCTCCCGGTTTTGTCTGAGGTTCTTTCAGGCTCTGCTTTAATAAGGAGGTAAGGCTAATTTTAATTAGCTTAGCGGATCAAATTTTCACACATAAATGAAGCTTCTAAGAAGAATGAGAAAATCTGCTTTACTCTAAGGAGCTAATTGTTCTTTTTACAACCTTTCCTGTATTATTTATTTTCGTAGAATTTTTTTTTAATCATATAGAGTTTAAAGGTAGACTTCAGCTAAGGATTGTACCTAAATTATTAGAGACTGTAATGAATGGTTGAAAGTAATGAGATTGTCTTATGGGGGAAATAGGTTGACTACAATATAGAGTGAAAAAAACTTTATTTACATGAGACTTTGTACCATCTCTTCCACCTTGAAAGATGAAGGAAATAAAAGCTCTGTGAGTTTGCTTTCTGTATAAGACTGTCTACAGAAGGAACCACAAAGTAGTCAAAGTGAAAAACGTCTGTTGCCAACACTTTGTTAAAGGGGCCAAGACCATTAGTAGGAGTCACTGAAGTACGCCTTCCTAATGCTTTGTGCTTTGACAGTTGCCACACTTTCTAGGCGCTGGTGAAAGAGAGGGATGAAAAAGAAAATGTGTGTGATGAGTTCCACCTGCAGAAATTAGAGAGGATTAAGAAACCCTCCTCCCACAGTTGAGCTTTTATCTAAAAAAAAAAAAAAAAAAAAAAAAAAAAGACACGCACACAAAGAAATAAACATAAGTTACAGTTCATGCACAGTGGTGGCCAGCCAACCCTCACACAATAACAATAGTAACAGATAAGATTAATGGTAGTGGCTTTACAATCTATATTTAATTTTAACAGTGGGAATTCCATTTGTTAGACATCACTGACATTTTAGAGTAAGGAACAGAAGGTCATTGAGAATTTTCGTCTGTAATCCAAACTATTGATTCCGCTGAATTTCATGGAGTCTGCAGTTCCTAAAGCGGTAGACCAGTTGCTGGACGATTGAATTTGTCCCATTAATTAAATTGCACTTTTAAAAGAGAGGAATTATATTTTTAATCCCTTTAGAGTCCAAGCCCAGGGCAGTATTTGGAATCCCAAATGCTGATCATTTTTAGATCCTCTTGCACTATGAAAATCGCAGGTAAAACATCCCTTTTGTACTCTCCCACCTCCTGAAGCTCAGAAGAAATGTGAGACTTTCCCAGACGTTGGTTTCTGCCGACTATCATGTGTTACGCTGAAAAGGTTCTTATATTGCGCATTTGTTTTAATCACAAAAAATCTTACCACTTTCTCAAGTAAAATTGCAGTTACAAAGATGAGTTAAAATACATTTTAGTGGAGCTCAAGTAGGATAAGGAAAGTCTTCAGAGTACCACCGCGGGGGACCGCGGTTTGGTGTGGTCAGCCGTACCGTGCACTTTCCCTCGGCACTAGGCAGCGTGTACGTGCCAGTGGTAGAAGTGAAGACCGGCGGTCGTGCACGGTAAACCCCTCCTGAAAGCCCTCTGCTTACAAAGGCTCTGCTCATCCTAACTTCTGACAGTAGGCCGGAGAGAATTTCTGCAGAATGAAGTGTTTGGCGAAGAAAAAGATGTGGGCCTGTGAGATGTCCTTTGCGAGACAGAACAAACACAGGGCGCAGTGGTGAGCGAGCGAGACGCGCGGAGGGGTGGCGGGGTGGCTTGGCGGGGAAGAATTCTGAGGCAAGGAGCTCACGTTAGATGTATGTGAGTAAGCGCAGCTTTTTGGAGGGGATGGACGGAACGCAGGTGCTTTTTTGCAAATGTATGCCGTTGATAAAAAGAGACAGTTAATGTAAACAGGTGAGAAGACTTTTTTAGTTCTTCCTGGAAGTCACTGTCCAACTCCAAGACTTTCTGAGGCTCCTCAAGCTAGATTATGAAATCTATTCAAAGCCTTCCACACTATGGCCTCAACCTCCCTCTACTGTGTCCACTTGCTCTCCAACGGGATATCTGTGCTCTCTAACCAGCCCCGCTCTTCCTCCACACCCCTGTTCATAGCATCCCACCAGCCAGGAACAGCCCCCCTCACCATCAATTCTCGTCCTTGCCATTTTCAACGGGCAGCCCAAACCATACTTTCTCGTAAAATTATCCTGACTGCCTCATCTCATAATGCTTGTTCTCGTTTCTACTTGCCTTTGGTAAACTTGGGTTGCCATCCATTGAGTCCTTATCTCCCCTTATGTATTTATTTTCTCTGCGTGTCATTGTCTTTAGTGGGATATGAGGCTTTTCTGCAAAAGCACCGCGTGCTGGATCATTTTGTCTCCTCAGATCATACACTGCATGGTGCCTTGATGCTCAGCACATATTCTTTGTTTGGCCATACGGATCACTGCAGACCTTGATCACGAAACTGCTCATGGACATCTAACCTGATCTGGGGCACAGGAGTCCTGTTATGCTTCTAAGGGAGATGCTTTCTGGTAGAACCCAGCCCTGGCTCAGGGGTGGAGTGACTCTTGTGCTGAGCAGTGGAGCACAGGTGTTCTATCTGCATTTTAAATCTTCCTCGGAGCCACTGAACCCAGCTCCCACCGTGAACAGCTTCCTGCTGAGCACAGTGGGAGCACACAGGCAGAGGGCAAGCAGTGTGCCTCTGCGGGTCCTGGGCTTGGGGTTATTAAAGCAGAGTGTTTCTGTATTTGCAACACTGTGGGAAAGCTCTCCAGGTCACCTTCCAGGCTGCTGAGCCCAGCCTCCTGCCGTGCAGCCTGGGAGTCCATCAGTAAACCTCTAGCAGGACTGTGGGAACAGCTGGAGTGCCTTTGATTCATCTGCCCTGGCTCCTCTGCTCCCTCTGTGTTTGCACAGAAAGGTGGTGATATTTACTAGAGCAGTTGCCAGGTGAGCCTCGGGGAAGATGTCAGTATCCCTGGATGCTGCTGAGTTGCTGGGACATGGTGGGTCACTTTTCTGCAGGATTTAGCCAAAGGGTCAGAGCTGGCCTTTTTTTTTTTTTTTTTTTTTTAAATATACTCTTCTGAGTCTATCCATTTGCTCTGAGCTTACAGTTTTCCTCCTGAGAGACGCTGTCCATGTCTATTACATATACTTTATTTCCGTTTTCCTTTTTAGGAGGTATCCTTGCGCCATATTACAAACATTCCAGTGTCATCCAGGGCTCTTGCTGTTCCTGTGTTCTCTTCCTCGGAACTCCCTGAATAATGGTGCCAGTGATCAGGTGATGACAGATCACTTCTAGCAGCTGCTGTCTCATCCCTCACCTCCATCCGTCTCTACCCTCCAAACTTTTAGTGTTTTTTAAAAACTTCACTGTGAGGAATAAACATCTCGGCTTCCTAACTGCCAGCCCCTGTCTCCTCGCCTGTGATGTCTTGTGACAGCCCTTTCTACAAGGGCATGTGCACGTGGTCCTTAAGTACATCTCCTTTCAGATAGAATAACCTGAACGAGTGACATTTTCTCCCCAGCAGGGAATTTTTACCTCGTGACTCACTTTTCACTTGGTCTCAACCCTCCAAGTCTCTTGTCGTAGTTCCCTGAAGCGTCCTGCCTCCTGCCTGGGTTCCAGGCAGAGCAAAAGGATTGGAGGAAACTGGCCCTGTTCTGAAGAGCAAGGCAAGTCTTGCATTTCATCTGTCGGACTGAAAAGGATATGTCACATCACATGTGAGGCAGAGGCTCCAGTCCTTGGGAGTCAGGCGCTGGGCTCTGGGTGCGCTGTTTGTCCTGGGTTCTCATGCCGGTCGGCCCCATGACCCAGGCTGCCGCCTGGTCTTCCTGTTTGAGGCTGACTCCTCTCCTGCCCTCAAACTCCAATCCCTAGTTGGTGCCGAGAGGTTTGTCCCCTGCACTTTGCCCCATATCCAAACCCTGCCCTCCCCTGTGAGTGTGCACATTCTATTGTCTCCTGCTAAAAATGCAAAGTACCCTCCCTCGACTTTAGGACACAGCCCCTGTTTTCGGTTGCACTTGCCTGATCCTGGCCTGATTTCTGGTTCTTAGCCCCCCTGGAAAGCCCTGTGACCACCCGGGACCTGGTGCTTACACCATCAGTCCCTAAGTGTTTCAACTCACTCCACCATATCAGTTGCTGGAAGCTACAGAGAGAGCTGAGAAATCCGTTTCTTTTCCACACCCAGCTGTAAAGATGCTGTGGATGATAGAGCCCTGCGGAAGGGAGGGTGAGGCAGGGACCAGGTGTCACCTGGAATTGTAACGGTGGGCTGGGGACTTCCCACCGTGGTCCCTGTCAAACTGCCTGCCCATCGTACCTCACTTGTGTCACTAAAGAGCAAAGGGCAGAAAGTCCCTGAGCCTGTCAGGTTGCAGGTGTGGAGATGCTCTTTTTTTTTTAAAGTTGTTTTATTTTGGGGGAGAGGTAATTAGATTTACTTATTTATATTTAGAGGAGGTACTGGGATTGAACCCAGGACCCTGTGTATGCTAAGCATGCCCTTTACCACTTGAGCTGTACCCTCCCCTTGAAGGTGCTCTTTGGATTGGGGGGAGGGCCCTAGAGAAAAAGGATAGAAGACAATTCTCTAGTCTTATTTTTAGAGCTACCTCCCGTGTCAAGGGGAATAGATGTTTCTTTTGATTTCCTATATCGCTGATTGCAGAAATAGGAGCGATAACGTGAGAGTTGTAGTCTCTTGAGCAGAGGAAAGAGTGCAAGTCATCTAATTCAGCCTGCTCATTTGGCAGGAGATAACTGAAACCCGCAGTGATTTACGTGTCTGCCAAGGTCACGTGAGGGCGCCTGACTCCCTCCCCAGTGTTCTTCCCATTCGCTGTGACGCTGCCCCAATTGTTTAGCTATGTTTCAGCTTCTTTCCCACGAACCCCGTGAAACAGCCCACCTTCCTCTTTTCCCTTTTGTGTGAAAGGCATCACACCAACTCCTTAGTCCCCCATGTTGGGGATCTTATCATCACCTTCCTCCTTTCTCTTTACGCTCTGTGGGTCCCTGAGCCTAGTGGATTCTAGCATCTCTCCATCTTGTGTTCTCGGTTCTGTTCCCTTCGTTAGCTCCGTGCTCTTTCTGCTTGGCACGTAGGTCTGTGTGACCCTTCCCCACAACTGCAGGAGGGCTCCCTGTGGGCTTTCCTGACTCTCTGGGATAGCCCGTCCTAAAATCCCGCTGCCAGATTCACCTCCAAATGCACGGCTGCGATCGCATCTCTCTTCTGCATCCCCTGTCATCCCCATCTCCCTGACTCTCTGTTGCCTCAGCCTCTTCATCTGAGACCTCAAATTGGGGAAACGAGGGACTTAATGAGGCGAAAACAAAAACTACCGCTCACCTTTACACAAAGGCTGTGTGAGGAGAGACAAAGCAGGTATCCAGGCTTCAGAAAGGTAAACTTCCTGTTTCTAGGAGCCCAAACAATGTACACTTTGACATGTTGTATTATATACTTGCGTATGTGTATATATATATATATACACACACACACACACACACACACACACATAAATATATCTGAATATATTTGAATACATTATAATAATATGGGGCACATAAATTATCCATCATGTCTGAAAGAATAATGTTGCTTTCTAAGGCCCGAGCTTTTATTTGGGGAATGTTGAAAGCTTTTTGGGAGGAATGCCATTTAAGGATTCCTTAGGTATGATTTTTATTAATATTGATTATACTTTTTAATTATAATTTCATGTTGGTACGAATCTGGCTATGGAAAGTTGAAAAGAAGGCTTCTTTGAACTTGAGCTCACAAAGCAGAGGAAGCAAAAAGTTTTCCGTAAAATTACAAATCAGATGGAGGAAGATTTAGGATCTTACGCAGTTAGGAGTGAGGCGCCCTGCAGTTATAGCAGTAAGTCAGTTCATCTGAGTATGTTTTGGGAGAGACTGATAGTACGTATGTATTCGAGTCATAGTTCTTTTCTTAAACCTACAGCAGCTTTTATGTCCACTTTAAGGAGAAATAAAGAAGTCCTGAAAATTGAGTGTTTTGTCTAACATCACATTGGCCAAGACCCCGCTGGACATCCTCCTGCTGTAGACATTACCTTCTAATCAACCAGAAGATGTTCGCTGGATGATGAGTAGAAGGAAGCTGTTGTGTTAAACTCTATGTATAGACACAAAAAGTGTGTCTGTGTGTGAAGATTCTGCCAGGAAAACTATTGATCTAGGTAAATATACAAGGTGTTGGGGAGGGTACAGCTCAGTGGTAGAGCATGTGCTCAGCATGCATGAGGTCCTGGGTTCAATCCCCAGTACCTCCATCAAAATAAATAAACAAACAAACAAATCTAATTACCTCCCCCTAATAAAAAGCAAAACAAAATTGAAAAAAAAGGTAATCAGATTAGAATGATCATTAAAAAATCAGCTTCCTGGAACTTATATATAAAACAGAAACAGACTCACAGACATAGAATACAGACTTGCGGCTGCCAGCAGGGAGTTGGGTGGGAAAGGATAAAGTGGGAGTTTGAGATTTGCAGATACTGACTGATATATATAAAATAGATAAACAAGTTTATGCTGTACAGCACAGGGAAATATATTCAATCTCTTGTAGCAGCTTATGGTGACAAATAATATGAAAATGAATATGTGTATATTCATGAATGACTGAAGAATTGTGCTGTACACCAGAAATTGACACAATATTGTAAACTGACTATACTTCAAGAAAAAATAATAATAATTTTTTAAAAGTCAGCTTCCTAAAAATTCCAAAAGAGTGGAAGAGAAACCTCTTAGGAATTAGAATATCTGGGTGGGGTAATCATGAAAGATTTCATGGAGCAAATAACACTTAAATTTTGCCTTTAGAGCCCAAATAATTTATCTTGTTCGTTTTACCTCTACCTGTTCCAGAGCCCTGAATCCTAGGTGATTTATAACTGCAGACTTTCACGTTGGAAAGGAGCGGGGCCAGCTCTGTTAACAGATGCCTCCCAGCTCTTTGGCCCACACAAACCCCTCACTCAGAGACTCAGCTTTAGTGAGATCCTCGCATAACCACCAGCTCTGCCACCCAGGCTTCCACAGGACTCCGCTCTGGGCTGTTATTACGTTTTTTAATTGTTATTATTTAGAGCGAGTAATTTAATTCAAGAGAAGATGATCTATATTCTTTTAAGTTTCATTAAGTAGTCATTAGAATGCTTAATCTCATGCATCTTTTTTTCTCTCCTGTCGGAAGCGCTGCCGTTAGTTTGGGTAGCACTTATTAAATTTTTAGCCCTGCCAGGCCACTGCGATGACGTGAAATACTGAAGTTTTGCTCCTTTGATTTTCGCCTAAAGCCCTATCACAAAGCACAGAGTCGCTCCGTGCTCTGCACTCTCGCCGGGGCCTGATTTAACAGAGATGTTGCTTCCTGTTCTTTTCATGTTTTCTTGTCCCAGATTTCCACTGCTTTTGTTTTGTGCCAGAGTTTTCATTTCATATTAAATCTTTATTCACATAAAAGGTGAGTGGATGGAGTACAGCCACACCGCCAGGATCACCTGTTTAAAGGTTGGATGTGGTATCAAAAGTGAGTGTTGCCACGTTTTGAAGGGGTTCATTTGCCTTTGGGATTTTCATATAACTTTGTAATTATGGATTATTTCAGTGCAAATAAACGTTTAAGTAACAAGGTCTTGCAAATCTGGACACAATAAAGCAACATTGAGCAATCTTGAACAACCTTGAGGAGTTCTTTGCAGCTCTGCCCAGGCTGAGACAAAATCTGTCAAGGTGAATTGAAAGGCATCTAGAAGCTTCGAATTGGAGGTTCTGTGTTTTCCCCTACAGTGGTTGATGACAGTTTTTTGATATGTTAACTCAGGCCAGACAACTGTATTTCTTATCCTCTTTTACGCGTCTGTGATGTCCTTAAACAGAACATTGATGAGACTTGCAGACTTGCCTCACGTCACTTTTTCTAAGAGAAAACGGTGCTTGTTCAGGGCCCTTAGCTTACACCATTGTGAACAGCGGTGCCCCCTTTTGTTTTTTTCATTAAAAAAAAAGTAATGCTTCCTTTTGCCGATTTGGAATTTTTATGCATATATTATTTACTTAAAAAATACAGTTTTTCACTCACCTTGGAGTTTACTGGCTAAAGGATTTTATCTTTTGTGTTATCTTGAGACTGAGCTTTAATATTTTACTGGTAATAAATTCCAAAAGACGAAGAAGAATTGCAAATGAGACTTTTGCTTTGTAGATTTATAGTGACCGCGGCTGGGCTTGGCTCCTGCTGTCACATTACCACCTGCCAGTTTAAACAGTACTTGTTTACAGAGCCCGATATGCTGGGCGGTTGTCTGTGCCCTGGACTGTGACTGTGGCTTTGAAGCATCCGTGAAGGTTTGTGTCTTACTTTTATATCCTTGATGATAATCACTCTCTTAGTTTTTGGATATTACTGACATTCTGTTAATACGTCATCTCCTTTTGGCCAAAAGTGCGAGGAATTTTGTATGTAAGACTGAACAGGCTTGGGAACTTCAGATTTGGATGGGACCTGGGTTAACATACTCCCCACTGGGAAGTACAGAGAGGTGCATTTAGTGGTAGTTTGATAGCCCATTATAATTTAAAGAACACCTTCCTACCATGATCAAATTTAAGTAATTCAGTAAGAGGGAAGTTTATTATCATCCTTATTTTTTTGTGTGTGCTGAAACCCGGGAATGAAATGATCATCCTTGTTTTATGGACAAGGAACTTCGTGACAGTGATGACATTAAACCATTGGTCCAGCAGCTCAACACCAGTAGAGCCAGAGCCCAAGCTGGGACCCAGGCCTTTTTATTTCAGGACTGGTGTTGGTTTCGCTCATCTGAGCCATTTCCTGTAATGCCTGCCACCAACAAATGTTCCAGTTAAATATCTAGCGAAGGGTGGGGGAAATCTGTGTACATGTTACAGTAATTAGATCATGCCTGTGAGAAGCCCGCAGTCACAGGGAGGCGATGAATGTTACAAGGCAGGTTGAGAAGTGCTATTAGAATTAGTTAATTATACACCCATTCCTTTGAGTTCATAGAGGGAAAACTGATGTTATCTGAGAGGCTCCGGGAGAAAAGATCTTTCTGTAGGAACTTAAAGGATAAATAAGTAGATAAAGACCATCTCAGGAAGGGGGATGGTGTGCGCAAAACCATGGTGGCATGGACGAGTGTGGTCTGTGGCTGAGCATTGGGAGTGGTGGTAGAAACTGAGGCTGAACAGGTGGGGTTTAAAATAAATTATAGACTGAAGCTTAGCTTCCAGTTTGCCAATTTGTTTTGTAGTTAAAATGTCCTTATTTGTTAATAAACTCAAGTCCATCACGAATACGTGTGTGATGGTAAAAAAAGAACTAGAATAACGTTGTCTTAGAAAATTATGGGTGTGTTATTGAATTAGCTCTATTTCCCAAAGTGTTTAGAATAGGTTGTGCACATGGAATAGGGACTCAGTGAATGCTTGCTCTGATACCTGAATGCACTAGCCATGTGAGGGCATTGTGGATGTGGGACACGCCTTGCCTCATGTGACATTCTCTCTCCTTCCTCCCCATGTAACTTATAAGTAGTTTGTGTCCTTCAAGTCCACGCTGACAGGAGCAACCTTCTAAAGGCCCCTTCTGCCGTTAATGCCCGTTTATTTGGTGGACCTTTGCTCCCGAATGAGTCTGCTTTGTTCTGTAAGCGCTCTGGGCTGCCTAATGAAATGCAGGACTCTTCATCAAAGTTACAGATGGTGACAGTTGCACGAACCCAAACTGGGACAAAGGGAAGAAAGAGGTGAGCCATTGACCCACATTTATAGATTGTGCTAATTAATTAGCACGTGAAAGTGGCAGTTTATTTCTTTCTCATTTTTTAACTCGACAGGCAGAGTGAAGATATTTGTGCCCCCCAAGGGAAGGTTTTTATCAGCCTCCCAGAAATGTAGCTCTGCAGACTGGTCTGACTGAACGTTTACAGTTTTTAGGTCTGCGGGTTGATCGCAGTCTGGCAGCAGCTAGATCGGTCTACACACCCCGGAAGGTATGGGACTTACCTTTGGAATCTGTGCGGAAGGACAGTAAATTACGTGGGAGCCCTCTGGGAGAGGCACCGACGCCAAGGTGGTGAGCAGCATCTCGGGCCCCTGTGCCATGTGTTGAAGGCACACCCCGAGTGGTCTTCTGAGAAAGCCAGTGCAAAGTCGGAGGAGATCTTGGCTGACAGCCACGGCTCACAGCACACTGCTTCGCTAGCGAGAGTGCCTTGGCTTTGCGGGGGCTGTGGAGTCCCAGAAATTAAGATGGGAAAGGTCTGTTCGATCTCATCCGCCCCTTCCCTCACTGCCTGCCTAGGGAATTGTTCCTTACAGGTGCCCCTAGTTCTTCGTCCAGTCCACTTTGAAACCATGCAAGTGATAAGGTATTGATCTTTCCCGGTGCTGAATTTTTTTTGATTTGTTCGAGCTGTCATTCTGCACACAAACTCTTGTAGCTCCTCGTTAAGATTCTTGCACCGCCTGAAACCTACATGCCACGGGTTTTCCAACGGGGACGGTTACTCTATTAGACAGTCACCCTAGCTGCTTTGTGTTCACATCCTTCTGGCTCCTTCTCAGCAAAGACAACAGTAGGCACCCTCTTCAGATTCCGTGTTCCATTGGTCTGCTCTCACCCTTTCACCAACCCTGCATCCTCTTGATTGCTGTTGTTTTATATATTAAGTCCTGAAACGGGGTCGGCTGTGTCCTCCAGCTCTGTTCTCTTTCAGAATTGTTGACTATTTCCTGCCTCTGGTTTTCTACACACGTTAGATTCGGCATGTCGATAGCTCCCAAAAAGTTGCTGGGATTGGGATTTTGTCAAATCAGTAAATAAAAAGAGGGGGTTGTCTTCCTGGCTGGAAATTTTTCTTACGTTTCACAATAACTTCTGACATCCCCAATCATCTCCAAGCAACAGTTTTGTATTTGCTTGTAGTAGATTAGCTCAGTCTCACTTCTAACTATGATTCGATGCTGTCTGTAATTGGCTTATTTTATTACTGTAGTTCTCAGACACGTCCGGTAGCATGGAACAATTGTTGTATGTATCCGAAGTTATAAAGGAGGTAATTCTGTATTTTAAATGCCAGCATCCACGCCTAATTTGATTTATTTTTTAAAATGTCTTTCTCCCTAGTTTTTATTTTCTCAGAAAAATTTCTGAGGGGAGGAAGAATAATAAAAGTCAGCTATCACTGATTTTCAAGCCATTTAACTTGAACTCTGTAAGAGCATCATGTGATCAAATTTAAAGATGCACTTTCCAATAGGGATTATTACACTCCGTAACCAAAAGCAGAAATACAGTATTTCTTCCTTCAGAGGGACACACACACACACACACACAATTCATGATTTAAATAGGGAAATCTCTCAGTTCTGTAAATCAATTGCTTGCCTTTCTAACAACGGTACCTCATTGTATTTTTAACTGGAAGATTGAGTGATTTCTTCTGTTAATTATTTTTTCTTTGTAAAAGGAGACTCAGTAAAAAGAGAGATCGACGAAAAGCCTGAGGAGGGGAAAAAATTGTAGAGGTTGTAATTTTCAGAGAGCGATCGCTCTGTTGTTAAGCAAACTCCGGCTGCATCAGGTGTACTGAATCTCTGACCCTTTGAAAAATTGTCTGGATTTCCCCCATTTATCTTGTTTGAGCAGTAAAGAAAATATAATTGAAGAAATGGCATTGAAGAGTACCCTGGGTTATTTGTTATCAAAAGCGACACGCAGGCGGCTTTCCACGTGAAATTTAAACATAAGAAGCGGCTAAATCTGTGACTGTGGGAAAGGGACAATTTGAGTTTCCTTTTCTTGAAATCTCTGGTGGAGAATGATATGGGCAGGGCTTTTATTTTTCTTTTAAAACTGAGACTTTTCTGAAGGTGATGATGAGGGGGAATCAAAGACTGAAAATGAGAAGTGATGTGTGACAAGTGATTATTGTAGTTTGCAAATGATGCACAGTGGGAAAGTAATTGCCCCTTCTGCACAGCATCAGCGTCACCTGGGTACTTGTTAGAAATGCAGGTTCTCAGGCCCTCTGTCTGATGCACACTGATGTATGAGAACCTCAGACCTAAGCAGTTTTCAGAGATCAGCTGCTTCTCCCGTCTCCTAATTACCTTCTCCACCTGCTCAAAATGCCTCTGTTTGCTAACGCTGCAAAGTTCCTTAACACCAAATAAATAATTTCAGAAAATAAAGGTGGTCCGGAGACAAACAGAATTGAGATTCAGTGTGAGGACCCTTGAGCTGATTATCTAGCTAGGCCACGTGGTGGCTGTGCAACTCTGGAAAACTTCCTCAACCTCTCTGATCTTTAGTGTCTTCTCGGGCAGGATGGGGATTACACAGTGATCCTTAGATTATCCAACTCAGTAGGTTTTGTGAGTACATAAGTTTAGAGTGACTGGGACCTAGTCAGTATGCAATAAAAGTTAACTATGATTTTAATTATGACTAACACTAAAAATAATTTTCGAAGGGGTGATCTGTGCATTTAGGATTATAATCTTGTGTAAACGAATGCTATCTGTTCTTTTATAAAAAGCAGACCATGATAGGGATAAGAACACCAGATTTCCAAAAGGGTAGCACATGGAAGTGTGAGGAAAGGGCCAGGATTGGAAAGGATTAATACTGAAGAGTAATTTGCTTAAGTCCTGTTAGGGAATCAGCTTTTTGTTAAGAAGGAAGATTTGGACATGGGAGCTAATCCACAGCTCTTTAAACCGGCCCCTTTTCCCTGGGATGCTGAGCCCTGACTCTTCCGTCTGCCATGTTTTGCGTATCTTCAACATGCAGTTACAAAGGCAGTGCGTTTCCTTGTTTGTGCAACCTCAAAGGTTTAAATCAGGGTGTTCTACAGTCTTGCAAAAGTAGCCCAAATAAAAGGATTGTAGTAGATAGATTCCCTGACAAGTGCCTCGTATGCCTAGGTGTTTTGATGGAGTTGGCACGCCTACCAATCTGAAGGCCTGTTTTCAATTAAATGCAAACGTTCTTCCTATGTGTCATCTCCATGCTCCGTGCTGTAGATACAAAGATATATGGAAGATGCTCCATGCTATCAAGCTTCTAGCGTATTATTTTCTGAAATGGCTGTTCTTGTTTGTTTGTCTGTGTGTCTGAGTATTGAAAATTACTGATTTGTTCCAGAATGTGTTTGAATTAATTATCTTTTGAGGTCAAATTTGGGCGTTGCTAAGAGAGTCATTATTTAGAAAGGAAATAACACCGCTCTTATGCTGAAAGCCTGAGGTTTCTCAGCTTAGGAAAAATGAGGAAGACGTTTTTTAAAGAGGTTTCAGCATCTCTTGGAGTGATGAGAGTGGTTCCTCCTACTGAATTCATTCATAGTTTATTTTGGTTGCTTTTTATTTTTTTTCCCATAAACTTCAGAGTTGACAAGTAGACTGAGGAACATTTGAGGGTGTGTGTGTATGTAGTTATTTCTTAACTGGGTAGAGAGGAGAGTCTTTAAACTTCTACCTGTGGTTTCCAACAGCAACCACACATCAGAACCACCTGTGTGGAATTGTCTTTACAAATACAGAAGGTTGGGGTCCATTCATGGAGATTCTGGCTTTGTGGATTATGTTCTGCCATGGTTCTAATGGCTAGGATTGAGTAGCTGTATTATTCTTAATTCCTGTTAGGTTTTTCAAGCTATAAGAGAAAAAACTAAGTCATTGTGCTCATTTTTTTTTTAATTGAAGTATAGTCGGTTATAACATGTCAATCTCTGGTGTACAACATAATGTCCCAGTCATACATATATATACATATATTCATTTTCATATTCTTTTTCATTAAAGGTTATTACAAAATATTGAATATAGTTTCCTGTGCTATGCAGTAAAAATTTGTTTTTCTTATCCATTTTTATATATAGTAGTTAATATTTCCAAATCTCAAACTCTCAAATTTATCCCTTTCCACCCACTTTTCCCTGGTAACCATAAGATTGTTTACTATGTCTGCAAGTCTGTTTCTGTTTTGTGGATGAGTTCATTAGTGTCTTCTTTTTTCTTTATTTAGATTTCATATATGAGTGATATCATATGGTATTTGTCTTTCTCTTTCTGACTTACTTCGCTTAGAATGATGATCTCTAGGTCCATTCATGTTGCTATGAGTGGCATTTCAACTTTCAATGTGCATGAAAATCATCTGAGCATCTTGTTAGAATGGGATAGGGGTAGGGGTAGGGCCCGGGGCTCTGCATTTCTAAAAAGTGGGAGGTGATGTAGATACTGTAGGTTCTCAGCCCTGACTTGGGGTAGAAAAGAACTGGCTCAGGATGTGCATTTTGGGTACCATACCTTGACTGTAATTAGAAGAATCCGATGCCCACTGTTCAACCTGCAAAAAACCCCATGTTCTTCCCCTTCCTATTTTATAATAAGCAGAAAAGAATATTACAACTTGCTAAATGAGTTGCCCTTTCTTCCTTTACATGATTAAATATATTTGTTACCAAGCCTGAAAACTACTTTGCAGTATAGAAAGGATTTTGCAACCACGGTTCACCTCCTTAATGGAATTCTAGAAGTTAATGTTCTGACTGATAAAAAAAAATCAGTCTTGTGGGACAATGTACAGAAGCAGTGAGAAGTTAAAACAAATGAGAAAGAATATGTATGTGGGTATCTAGGTACAGTTATATCTACATAATTATAATCATCATTGCCTATTAGGAGAAGGTACCTACTTGCTTTACTTACCTGTTAAGAGCATTAAGTTAAAGTAGGTTTGAAAAGCTCTGCATATATAGTAAATCCTCAATAAACAGTAGTTATTACCATCATTACTATTGTTGTGACTAGTGTTACCATCAATGATAATCTTTTAAGAGAGCTCTCTCAGTGTTGGGTACAATATAAGGAAAAAAAATAATTCTGAAGAGAATTCTGAGAATCCAAACCTTTTAGGGGAAGGATACAAGTGAAATATATAAAAGCCTAAAAAAAAAAAAAAAGCAAAAAGTTTTCTTTTTGTTAAGTAAACACTCAAAAGAAAAATTTTTTCCGATTCATTGATAATACTCTGGTCTGTCATTAATCCTAGCAAAGTCTCTCTAAATGTACTGATGACTGTATTCCATTGTCAAATATTTCATTACTTCCTCTTTATGGATTAAATGCTCATGTTTACTAGGGAAAAACAAGTTCAACTGACAGAAGTAACTTGGATGTAATGGATGAGAACTCTTCTTCATTGTCGTCTGCACTGATTAAACTTACGCATTAATTGCCTCTCCTTATTGTTCTGAGAGAGTTAAAAAGCAATTAGAAAAGAACACAAGCTAAATTCCACATGCAGAAAGGCCATTGGCTTTTAGCATTAATGCCCAACTGCTTTAAGGCATTTGATGAGCATCTTTGCTTTGTGAGAAGTTGAAGTTTATATGGGTTAAGTCTCTGTCCTTTCATCCGTCACTGGCAACCAGGCACAGATTGGAGGGAATTAAAGCTGGGAGAGAAGCATTAAGCATGTCATACGCCTTAGGCATGGGTGGAATCATCTTGATAAAGACAGTTGTGAAGAAACTAGACCTCATTCTGTTGAAGTGAGACATTTGTTCAACCTTGATATTGTGAAACACAATGTTATAAAGAGGGGGAGGGACGAGCCATCATATGTGCTTCCCCAGGTAGATTCACAGGATTCTTTTTCTCATCATCATCCCTCAGCTCCAGACTGAGTTCTTCAGTTCCACGTAGCACGGGACAACCAAACTCTTTTTTGGAAATGGTCTTGTCCCAACATGAGAAACAAATCCATCCAAAATTGAGGTGTATAATTTTTTAAAAAGCCACAAATCAAGCAATGAAAAAATGGTGTTTAATAAATGTGTATTTTTATTTCTATAATTCTGTTGTTATATTTCCTATCTCAGCTTAAGAGTCTAAAGTATATTCTGGGTCCACATACCTTTGTGTTCACAGCTATATAGAAATGTTTTTCAGTTATGCTAGTGAAAGAAATAACCCCGTGTGTGTGTTTGTGTGCCCACCCTCCAAATAAGAAAAACTGTTGATTAAGCAGAGTAAGTTGAGTAGACTTATTGTAGTAAAGAATAATACCAACCTGGGGAGTCTTAGTAGCCTTGCAAAAGGAGGAAGATGAGGGAGGGTGTTTGTAAGATAGACTGCCTAGCTAGGTGGGTAAATTTGAGGCAGGTCTTGCAAAGTGAGGAACTGGCTGGGATAGGGCAGCTCTGGGCATAAAAACTGGTCTGATGGGCACAGTGAGACTGGAGTGTGAGTATTGGTGAGCAAGTTGTTAGTCTGCTGGTAAATCACCTGATGTACTTGGTTTACAATCTGATCTTCCAGAGACCAAAAAAAAAAAAAAAAAAAAATTCCTTTTGCCTGGTTCTAGTATTCCTTACTACAGGAACTGGAGTATGTGGTTGTATTGGTTCTCAAACTTAATGATGGAGAAGTGGGATGTAGTAGTACTCTATTGCTGCTGTAACAAATTACCACAATCTCAGTGGCTTAAAACAATACAGGTTTATTAGTTTACTGTTCTGTAGGTGAGAATTCCCAACGTGGGTCTCACTGGGCTCAATTCATGGTGTCAGTAGGGCTGTATTTCCTTTCTGGACGTTCTCCAGGGAGAATCTGTTTCATTGAACTTCCTAGCTTTTAGAGGTTGCCCACATACCTCAGCAAGTGGCCCCCTCCTCCATATTCAAAGCCAGCGAAGTTGCATTTTCTGACCCTTCTTCTCAAAGTTATATCTCCATCTTTCTCTTTAAGACCCTTATGATTATATTGGGTTCCCTTGGATAATCCAAGATATTCCTCCTGTTGCAAGGTCTCATCTACAAAGTGCCTTTTGCCATGTAAGGTAACTTATTCACAGGTTCTGGGTATAGGATGAGGGCATCTTGAGGGGTAGGAGGCTGCATTATTTGGCCTACCACATGGGAGATAGATTCCACAGAAACTGGGTAAACCTTGTCCTCTTGCAGCCTTTGGCTATCAGACTGACCTCATGGTACAGATAATTCTTGGAGCATTTATTTACATTTATAAAAAGCAAGAATTGTAGAGCATCTCCCTCTTGTAATAAGATGGATGTCAATGAGATCTGTTTGATAACATGCATATATTTTGTTCTTTAAAAATTTTTTTTCTCTTTTTTTCTTTTTTTAAATAACAAACCTACTCTTCTGTTCTTTCTATGCTAGTGAGCCCCGAGAGGACATGGGATACCTACTTCTGATGATTATGCAAATATCAATTAATATCAGATACTTATTCCTACTTTTCATCCTCTGTGACCTAATGACTTCTTTGACACAATACTGTTTCAAATTATCTTCAGTGAGGAATGACTTGCATTTAGCTTGTTACATTGCACTGTCATATAGATCATTCTTGGTAATGCTTTCCATAAATTAGGTATCTTTTCTTTCAGACACATTGCAAATAGCACTCACCAAATTAAAGACATCTGCAGTGTAGTCTTTGCATAATATGAAAGCACCAATGACCTGCATGCATTTGAGTGCCCTATTTTAGTTACTGAAAATGAGAAGCACCCGTGATTTGGGGGCGGCTCTTTCCTGCCCCCACCCCATCATCACTGTAGGGTCTTTCAGGCTGGATGCCGTTCTCACTAAGTCTCAAACCACCACATCGTGACGATTTCATGGCTCCGATATGATGTATATTAAGAAAGGGGAGAAAAATTGCATTGTAACTGTCAAAGGAGGCATTCGTTCTAGTTTTGTAGAGGTTTTTAATTAGGTTGGAATAATCCACTGTAGAACTTAAACCACGATGATCTCAGTTCTAAACTTTTGTATGGCTGAAGGAATAAATATATACCTGGTTTAGGAGTTTCTTGTCCTTCCTTTTTTTCCCTTTCCCTCTCTTCCCCTTTCTTCTCTCACTTTCTCATTGTTTTTTCCTCTCTTTCTTCTCAGCCCTCAATGTTTGAATAACATATATTTTAAGCAAACCATTTGACCACTCTGTCACAGAGCTAATGAGATTTGCTACAGGAGTAGTTCTTACTAAGCAGAATAAAATTATATGTATATGGATATTTTTATGATTCTTTACATAATGAAAAATTGGAAATTAGCTAAATGCTCACCAAGTAGAGTTAAATAATTTATGAAAGCAATGCAATGTTAGTGAATCTATGCTGACACAGAAAGTTACAGAATAGTAGAATCCATTTTGTGGTATGTGTATATGTCTTCATCTGGGAACTAGTTACAGAGGTATGGAAACATAGTTTATATACCAATGACAAGTGACTTTGTGTATATACATTTTATTTTAAATAATATTCAAAAAACCATGTATCTATATTTATGCCGAGAAGAAGAATGTGGAAGGATATATTAAAAATTAAGAGTAGTATTGAAGTAGTTTTGAGATTTTTACTTCCTTCTTTTTCTACATCTGGATAATTTGAAATTTATGATCATCATTTATTTTTATGTTCTAAAGAAGGAAATAAAAATTAAGGAGACTGGTGAATTTATGGTTTATATAGTACACCCCAATAAAGCTGTTTAAAGCAAGCATAAAAGCGAAAAGTACAATGAGATACTTCTGTGAAAAAAATGAGGCACAGTAATGCCAGCTTCTGTGTCTTCCAGATAAATGAACATTAAGGAAAGAGGAGAAGAATTTCTGTGTGAAGATGAAGAGGTATTATTTCTCCTATTGCAAGACATCTTGTTATATTTGTCAGGTCACATTAGTAGTGAGAAAGGCACAAGGGACTATCTTTAGATCAAGAGCAATGTAAGTTGGGTTTCACACTCTTTTTGTATCTCCAGAATCTAGCAGCGAACCTGGCGCTTGCCTCTAATCCATTTGTTGGATGGAGCAGTGGGCCTACCTCAGCTTTCTTTGGCAAATATTCATTTGTTTTCCCTTTGAAGCACTTTAGGTATTCATATGTATAAACAAAAACATAGGGCTAGTGTTCTTTCTTCATAGAACTAATGGGAATTACATGGATAATAAGTATGAATGTTTTGGGGACCTTGGGTCAGAAAGGAGACCTTTTATGCAAAGCAGTTGGTTCCAATGTGAAAATCCTAAAGAACAGGGAATATTTCTATTTTTATTGCCTTCTGCTAATATCAAGCACCATAACTTCAATATTTGGACAGTGAATAATGCTACTTAATGATAAAAATGAAGGGGTATATATTGTTTTTCCCTAAAGATATGGCTATCAAAAATAGAGGACTTAACCAAAAAAATACTTGGAAATCTGATAGAGTAAAAGACAATATTCATTTGATCAGTCTTTTCATCACTTAAAGGAAAAAAGAAAAAGGGAAAAAGAAAGCTAGGAGAGATTATGTGAGGTGGAGTCAGCGCTATAGTACAATTATCTTAAAGTTTGTTTGGATTCTCTTTTGCCTTTGTGGCTAGAATTGTTATTTTTTTATTTATAGAAGATTTTCTCTGAAGTACGTGTTTTTAGACTTAATCCTAGAGAGTAAATCATTTCAAATGCTCGGAGAGGTTATTAATAATCAGCACACCGTCACCTAAATCTTCTCAACAGCCACATCTCTGTGTTCAGTGCTCTCTTCCATCCAGAATAGGTAGGTCATGGCTAATTCTATGTTTTCACAAGATAAGAAAGAACCTTTTAGTCAGAAAAAAAATCTACAAGCACTTCCTCAGCCTCTGACCTTGTTTTCCTCTGATGTCAGCAAGTCTCAGTCTCTGCCTTCTGGAACCATCCCCGAGTCTTCTGTGGAGCCCACAGCTGTGGAATTTAAACTTAATTCTTCAGTGGCGAGGCCAGGGCGCAGGAACACTGGGAAATGTAAGCTGAATGTCAAGAAGATATTGTGGCCGGTCATTTCGTTCCTTGGCATGATGACTTCATCTCCCTGAGGAAGGGAAAGAGAAGCCCAGGAACACAAGCCGTGGAAACATCCATTTGGAGATGTCGCATTTGTGCTCATGAGATGAAGTGGTCCCTGCAGTCTTATCCCTGAAGTCACACCCTCTATTGTCCACTCTCCCTTCTTTGATCTCCTAGTATCTTTCAGTTATGAAATCTACACTTTGGCATTTGATCATGGTTGTCAGGGGTCCACCCTCCGGTTTCAGGATTCCCTGGGAGAACGTACAGGACTCAGTATATGGTCGTGCTCACAGCTCTGATGTATTACAGTGAAAGGTACAGCGTGACATTGGCAAACGGAAAGAGACATGGCAGAGTCTGGAGCCACCAGGCACCAGCATCCCAGAGCCTTCTCCCAATGGAGTCACACAGGAGGCACTTAATCCCCCCAGAAACAGATTGTGACAATACCTATGAGGTGTTGCCAATCAGGAAAGTCCATTAGAGACTCAGTACCCAGGGTTTCCATTGGAGGTTGGTAAGGTGGGCACCCTCTGCCCAGCATGAACCAAAATTCTAGATTCCCGTGATGTTCAACGTAAACCCTGCTGTTTACATAAACAGTTTAGTTCCAGTGAGACATGCTATCAGTTCTGGGAGTGAGGGAAACACTCTTGAAATCTAAGTTCCCAGAGCCAGTTAAAGGCCCGTGTAGTCAACGCACCTTTCACAGGATAGAAACCTGACCCGCTAGGTGAATCCTTTTCTGCACCATCTGTGTATTAATTTACATTCTGCTCGATTTGTGCACCAGAGAGATTGCCACCTGATAGACAGCCAGCACTCCTTGAAAATTCAGGCGATACCTCACATTGTGCTGGTCACTTAGCAGTTGCTTTTCTTTCTCCCTCATCCCAACACACAATCACCTAAACCATATCCAGAGCACAGCCTCCCCCACGCTTTATTCTCTCCCTGCTGTCTCCTAGTTCAAGCCACTTTTATACCTAGATGAATCAAGACTGCCACTGTAACCTCCAGACTGGCTTCTCTTTCAACATTTGCCTTCTGCTAATCCATACACCACAAAGCTGCCTGAGGCTGTTTCTTAAAACGGGAGGGCATAACTTCTTTACTTAAGATTCTTCCATGACTAAACATTGCTTGTGAGATGAACTCCAGTGTCTATAACATGGCATCAGCTAACCCTGACCTATCCAGCTCCATCTAGAACCACTCTCTCTGTTATTTTGTGGCTACACAAGTCCTCCCTGATTTCTTCAAGCTCCCTGAGCTCTCCACATCCTTAGGCTCTGAAGAAGCTCCTTCCTACCCCAGGAACACTAGAGTTCTTTCTGATCGTTGGGCTAATGCCTGTTAATTGGGGCTTACTTTAAAAGTAGGGCAACCACATAATTTATCATCCAAACCAGGACATTTTTCGGAGAAAAAAGAGGTATTATTTGTAATTATTGCCGGTCAGCAGGTGTCACCTTGGCAATGTAATCATCTGGTTCATGGGTCCCTCTCTTGGAGAGCCGTTTCTTGACTGCATCCTTTTAAATTGGATCACTGTCTCTTTCTTTAACAATCACCCATTTCCCTTCATACTACTCAGCTCATAATCACTAATTACATACCAATTTTTGTGGTTATTTGTTTAACATCTTTTACCCCTAGGATGCTGTGAAGTTTCACAAGTTCAAGGGCAGTATAGCCAGCATTCGGCAGTGCGGGTAGACCCAAATAGTCCATAAATTCATAATAAGATAATAGTGGTACTCCCAAACAGGCATTTTTTTTTATCTGTCTCTTTTTCATTTTACCTGCTTTATTTCTCCTGCACTGACGTTGTATTTGGGAAGCTCTTCATTAAATTCTTGGGCTTATCTTTCTGATGCTGTCTTACCGAATGTATAAAGCATTCATTTGGTTATGTGTTGGAATGTTTCACCTCTGCCCAAACTCTCAGAC
The DNA here is from genome assembly GCF_009834535.1 of Camelus ferus. Lineage (NCBI taxonomy): Eukaryota > Metazoa > Chordata > Mammalia > Artiodactyla > Camelidae > Camelus > Camelus ferus. The sequence continues at coordinate 6,440,789 of NC_045721.1, read as the reverse complement.
ATGTTGGTTTGCTAGTGATTTGTGTGTGTTTTAAATGAAATGGGCATGCGCCGAATTTCATGTCATTCTTTTTTAAAACAGGAGGACTATTTAATAAATAAATAAAAAAAGTTCTCTTTGATAGCAGTTAATTCCTCACCCTGTAGGAATAAATGGGCTCTGATCTCCTGGTAGTGGTCAAGCACAAAACAGGCTTCTGTGAACAAAGCCATAGACTCCAGATGCTAGGAAGACCCTCCAGCATTTCCCAGCTCTTCAGGTGGTGATCTGGACAATGCCACCTTCTTTTTCTTCAAAGGCCTTAATAATCAAATAGGTCTTACAAGTTGTGAGTTGAACTGAAAACTTGGCTTGACTGTTGTCATCCTGCTGGTCTGATACAGTCTCTAGAGAGTGAGAGCTTCTATTTTGTTTCAGATTCAACCCAAAGGGAAGGGTTTGCCCATCAATTTTCAAGCCACATGTTTCCCACCATCTTGGGAAATGTGTTTATACGCTGATTTCTACATCTGGGCAGCGCACATTTACATGTGTACATATGTCAGAAGTTAGTATACTTAACATCTGTGTCTCTTTAAAGGAGAAGAAAAACGAGAATTGGAACTGACTGCTTTAATTACAGAATAAAGGCTTTTCATTGATCTAAATTCAATATAACAGTTTATATTTTAATTGTCAAAGCTGGGTATAGACACAGTTGATTGCCTACCCACTAGAGTTCCTCTATGCCAGTAGAGCTATGCTCACCTATAGGGCTGAAGGATGCAATATTTACTTCTTTTGAAGCCCTGAAAACCAAGAAAAAGGCATATGGCACAATGGGACCTACAGGGAAGTCCAACAGTAGGGTCTGAGTGTAGTCAGCTTGGAAACTCCTGGAAATGTTTTTCTCATGATCAAAACAGCTGTGTGTAGAGAAACTGCCTTTCCTTTATTGTTAGATATGGTTAATAAGCATGTGATGCCTGGAGCAATGGCAGCCCTCTTTTGACCATGAAAAGCCAAACCTGACGATGGCCAAGTGGAAGGAAGGAAAGAGATGGGTTTTTAATGACATCATTGGGCAGTTGCACCAGCCTTGGAAGCACCTATTCCTTAACACCTGAATATGAGATAGTACATGTCCTTATGGTTTAAGCCACTTTTAGTTGAGATTCTGTTTCTTGAAGGGGAAAAAAATAGCTGATACAATGGGAAAATGAATTTGAAATTCATTTATGATAAATTTACTTTTTAAGATGCTCATTTTGAGGATGTGCTTGTGTGCATATTCTGGTGAAATATTTGAGCCAGTATTTGAATTCAGATGATAGATATTTACCACTGTGCTTAACAATCAAGCTATTCATTATCCTGGATTATACTAACAATAATTAAGGCAAATTTTTGTTAGCAAGGATACTTTCTCCTTTACTGGCCTTTTCCTCTTCTTTCCTGGTAGAACCTAACCCCAGATGTAGGTTTCATCTTCTGATTAATAAAACAAAACCCTACATTCATCTCTCCTAATTGTGTTTTTATTCGGGCCATTAGAGTAAGAAAGATACCAGCTTGGTGTGTTGGTTTTTATCAACACAGGGGCCATTGGAGTAGTTGATGAAAACTTTCTAGACCAGCTTATGAACAGTGATACATTTTGACAAAGTTTTGTAGCTGTTCCACCACTATCCCCATCTCCCTCCACATGCAAAACAGGACGACAAGTATAATCGTTTATACCCCTCCCTGCTCAGCTCCACTATTGGAGAAAGTAGGAGAGGTGGTGTTAGGAAGTCTGTGGTGGCCGTGGTTGCCCTCATCTCAGACTTTTATCTTCCCAAGTTGTGTGCGTGTGCACAACGGAGAGGGCGTGTGTGTAGCTGGTAGATAACGCCCCCTCATTAGCCTTAGAAGAGACCCCAGGGAGAGTCAGTCCCACCAACGCATTGGCACCAGTAACACAACTTCCATGCACAATATCCCCTAGAATTGCCAGACGTAAACACTAGGATTGTATAATCCTAGGGATGCCAGCCCAGACCAGCTATACCTACTTATAAAAGAAGGTGAAATACTCATAATTTAAAGTGAACAGAGTCCACTTCACCATCACAAGGATACTAAGAGAGAAATATTAGATGAGTGAGGTGGTTCTGAGATTAGAAGGGCACCTCATTTGTTCTTGCATATCTCCTATGAAGCCTTCCTACCATCAAAGATTTTATTTAAAAAAAAAAAAAGAAAGAAAGAAATTGCAAGAGGGACAGAGACATTGCTCGTTCCAACCTCATTCTTCTCTCTTCTTAACCTGAAAGGTGGTACAGTGGACATTGGACTAGAAGGGAGAGATGTTTTGCTAAATCCCTGTGCAAACTAAGATTCTCACTTGAGTTCATATTCTAGAACAGATAAAAGAGAAAGCATGTCTGGTGTTCGTGGGCCTTCCAGAATACTGCCTGAATGAAGAAATAGGGCAAAGACCCTTTTAGAAGCCCTCAGAAGAAACCAGCAAAGTCAGCATTACTTGTGCAAATACTTCATCCTTTCTGCTTCCTTTCAACTGCTGGACTGTCCTTTTAGTGAAATGCAAGAAATATTGATCTTAATTTTGCCTCGTAAATTATGAATTTTACCTGGACAGCATTTGCTCAGTTGCATAATTCTGCACTCTCTCTGGTCAGTCTTTGTGTGATGACATTTCTGCTCCGTTATTCATGTTCCAGGTGGGTCACTGAAAGGCCCTGCATTTCTGGAGTTTGGTCTGTTTATGCTATGTTGAGTGTCTTACAACAGAAAACTGTTTCTTTTTTTTTCTTATAATTTTTAATAGTTTTTTTTTTTTTTTACTTTTTTTGGCAGGGGGTGGTAATTAGGTTTATTTATTTATTTACTTTGTTATTTGTTTTTTAAATGGAGATACTGGGGAATGAACCCAGGACCCCATGCGTGCTAAGCATGTGCTCTACCACTGAGCTATACCCTCCCCCCACCTTAGAAAACTGAATCTTTGTTTGATGCTGTGTCTCTCATTATCTCCTGTCCTTCTAAGTTGGAATTTGAAATTTATGCAAGCTCTGTGTTCTCATGAGAACCTAGGAGATTGGATTCCTTGGGCCATCTGCCAAGGTACCTGGTAATGCCGTTCAATTTCACCTTCCAAATGGAGAAGGCATTAGGATTCTCCGTTAGGAGCCTGAATGATTACCCCCCATCTTTCCCTACTACTTACTCTCCTGACTTTCTTTATTATCGTTACCTCTTCTTCCTTATCAACCCCCAAAGAGTAGTGAGAGGTTGGGAACTATGACCCTTAAGGCAGTTTGATGTCCTTCAAATTATTCCATCCTGTACTTAGTGTACTTAGGGATTCTCTGTCTGTAGAGCCTCCCTTGTTTTAATGGTCCAATGTTCGCTTCTACAGCTTCCCCGATCTTCAAAAGCCACACCTTCATGAACGTTCATTTTGCCTCATAGACCTGTTCCTTCCTCCCAGTGTCCTAGTCAGATCCCACTAGGTCATTGCGAGACAGGCATCTTTAGGTCCTGGGAGGCAGGGATACGTGAGTTAACACTTGGGAGGTTTTTGCTGTTCCTGCTCCCTGTCATCTGTACTTACTAATCGGGCAGGGCCATCCCATTACACTGTGTAAATCACACAAGTGAAAGTATAAGCCGTTTGTGATGCGCTCCCCTGTTGTCGAAGCTTGTTGGTCAGTGTCCTCTTGTCACATTTATAAAAGCTGCATTCAGGTCACCTCCTCAGCGAAGATGCCGTGTTAACACCTTTGGGCTGCTGCCTATTCCGGGCAGTCAGGACAGCTGGAGGAGGGGGCTTCTGTATCCAGCCCGAAGCTCGCTCCTTGGAGCTACAGTCCTCCTCGCCCTTCCAAGAGCCATCGTGTTGCATCTGCTGCGTGGATGACACTGAAGGAGACACTGGGAAGAGTCTCGAGAGGTACCTGAAATAGAAGAAATTGTAAATACTTCAGTACCTTGAGCTCTCTGACAAAAGGACATTCTTCTGCTGATGTGGAGGATTCTCTAAGAAGGGATAATTGTCAGCATCTTCAAATGTTCTCAGAGTGACCTGACCAGGCTACGTCGGCACAGTCACTTCTGGTGGGGCAGGATGCCCTGTTCTGGGACGGTGCTCCCCGGACCGTCTTCCCCTTTGTCCCCCTCCTCTGACTCTTCTCCATTCCTCCCACCACATCTGATCTCCTGCCAGCTCTCCGGTTTGCTTGTGTGGAGATTACCGCGTGGGTGTTGCCATGTGCTGCCTGCACTTGTTCCGCATGCCTGAGGTCCCGCAGGTGGTGTTCCCGTCTCCCGCCGGGCCTCCCTGGGGGCCTGAGACAGCCTGGAGGAGGACGCAAAGTCCTGAGAGCCTCCCTTGTATTGAAAACAGAAAGACAGTAATTGCAATAAATGGTAACTTCTGGTAGGTCTACTAGAAAGATTTATTCATAGGTGGAGATGGGGTGGAAGAGAGGGTTTGCACCATACAGTTAGAAATTTCTGGAGAAATAGACCTCTTAAAGGTTTGGGAAGAGGCTAAGAGAGCCATTCACCATTGGGCTACACACCACCATCCTGACGCCCAGCAGAGGGTCTGAGAAGGAAGAGAAGAGTTATAAATGGAATGGGGTTCTTGGGTACTTGGACTTGGAAGAAAGTTGGGGTTCAGTGGTGTCTATACTTTTGCTCCTCAAAGTATGATCTGAAGCTAGCCGTGTTGTCATCACCTGGGAGATTCTTAGAAATGCAGGTTCTTGGGTCCCATGCCAAAAATGTATCAGATTAGAATCTACACCTTGACAAGATTTCCCAGATGATTCTTATGCACATTCAAATTTGATACGCATTGTGTCCACTAATAGTGGCTCAAGTCATTTTACATGGTAGGTTCTTGATACCTTGTATCCTTATCTACAAGATGGGAATTGTAGTAGTTACTTCACTATTGTTGTAAATATTTTTCAGACAAAGCACTTGTGAAACCATTAACATTTTTAAAAACAATATGTGAACAGAGAGCTGTCAAGAGTTAAGAGACTTCCTACAAGGAATCTCATTTTCAACACCAGCAGCAATTCTAACCCAAGTGATGGTAGCTGCCTTTACCCAGGTGATGTAGAAAAGAGGAATGAATAATTAAAAGTCAAGTTTGGGAGTGAGGGGGTGGTGTATATAATAGAAATCGTGTGGTACCTAATAAGAGGCTATTGGCTCCCAATGAAAATGGACCCTGTCCCCTAATTCATATGTTGTGCTGTTCTGAAATTCGAGAGATCCCGTAGACCAAATCTCAGCAGTCTTGTGGATTCATGCTGAGTGCCTTGTGTGAGATTTGACCCACTGCTTTAAATTGCATAGAAAGCTGACCTGGTGATGGCAGTATATATTTTATGATAATTGGAAATAACCAATGTTAGTTGTGCAAGAAGTTTAAAAAATGCCCCCCCAACACACATTTTTCATTTCCATAAAGATGCATGTTCATTTGGTAATGGAGGTTCCTCTCCTGTTACACTGTTTCCAGGAGTTGACATTTTGCATTCACAACTTCTTTTACAGGTTCTGAAAGCACATTATCACAGTTGATTCATTTTCTAATTTTCAACTTCGTTTCTAATTTCAACTCTGACCAGCTTTTAGCACTTCTTTCCTGGAGGAAAATATTATTACATGTGACTATATATTTCCTTTTGGTGAGCTGAACTGGAGTATGTAAAAATACGATCTGTATGAATATAATTTGCTGAATTTAGAATTCTGACATGTGTAACTCAAAGACGTGTCTGTATTCTAGATTTGCAGATTTAGATGGACTAAAAAGAAGACAAATGCAAAATTAAAGGTTTCTGAGCCTTCTCTATTTGTTAATGTAGCATTAATTTGGTTTAATTAATGGAGTGCATATTAATTCCGGGTGTTCAGTGAGGTTTTACCTCTCTTTCCATTTTACTATATCTCATGCTTATTAGTGAAATAGTGCCTCCAATAAGATGAAGGATAACAACTTTGATCCTTCAGATTGTAATTACTTTTCATTTCTTTCTTTTTTTTTTAAAAAAAACTGAATCCTCAGCAGTGTAAGTTGAATGCTATACAAACGATGACAATAGTTGGTAAATCTTAATTATTTTTACATTGAAGACTGGAGTATTGGTAAGTTGCACATGTTCTTAAGAGTTAAGAGAAATACTGATTTTTCAAGGACATCTTTACCATGATAAAGCTTAGCTACCTTAATTTTCCAATACTGTTTTATCCCAGTCATTTGGGCTGGTCCTAAAAGATCAGTGTAGAGTCACTTGGTCTAAAAGAGCTTTAAGAGTGCATGACACCTCTAGCCCCAGCTTCGGAGAGCGCCTTTCCCAGAGAGCCTCTGGCGCCAAGTTAGGTGTGAGACAGGCCGGCAGGAGACATGAGCAGGAAGGGCTTAAGTTCCTCTGAAGGGTTTTGTCAGGACTTAGAATTTTAGAACTTGAGACGATGACCTTCTGGATTTAGGAAACTGAAGGTTAAAGAAAACGTATGTCCCGTCCAAAGTCCCACAGCTTGGGTGGCAGTTAGGGTCATAATCTTCTAGTGTGTTAGGCGTGTATTCCAGGATAATTTTCATTGCAACACAAACCTATGTATCCGATAATACATATATACAGAAAATATGGTGTATTTATGTGTATGTGTGTGCATGTGTGTGGATTACCTCATATGTATGTATATATATATAAAGCATTTATGTACAAGTAGAAAATACCTCATAGTAGTAGTTTTGAGCATAAACTATTTTTGATTGTCCAGTGATACACTTTCAGACACACACACATAACGTGTACACACACACACACACAAACCATTACACTGGATTGTATCACCTTCTGAGAAGAATTGCAAGGCCACATTGTAGAAATATAAGTTTTAAAATGGAAGACTGAACTATAAATAATATTATTCCTACTTTTAGGTCATGTGGGATCAACTCTCTGCCTAGGAAAGTTTATGACACTTTGTATCATTTTAGACAGGAACTTTTTATGAAAATATTTTTTAAAATTGATATTTGGAAAGAAACCTGTTCACCTATAATGACTTGTTTTCAATGTTTTTTTTCCCTAATTCACTCAACCTTTAAACATTTAAGAGCTATTTTGTTCCCTTTATTTTTAATTGCTTGTGCTGCTAAGCACTCTTTCCTGGATTTTTAAAAATTATAATGTATATTGCCAATATTTTATAATAGCTATAAATGGAGTATAACCTTTAAAAGTTGTGAGTCGCTGTGTTGTACACCTGTAACTTACATAATATTGTACATCAACTATACCTCAATAAAAATAAAATTAAAAAATTATAATATATAAATGGCAATCCAGGAATAAACATCCTTGTTTTAATAATGATAGGGTCTTAACCCAACAGGCAAAATGGAAAGGACAGAATGTAAAAGTCCATTATAGTAACCATCTTTGCGTGTGTGTGCGTGGGTTTGTGTGTGTGTATATGTGTGTGTGTGTGTGTGTGTGTGTGTGTGTGTGTGATTTGGTCACATTGTGTCAAACTCCAGTTACATGGGGAACCAAACCTGGACAGTTAGCCCCAGTGATACTGCTTTCTGTTAGTGTTTGATTGTTCATTTACATGGCTGTCAGAGCATGGCAAAAATGTGTTATTTAACAGGGGCGAAAAAAAGAAAACCAGAAAGAATGTTTTCTGTATTGAATTGAAAGTGTGTGCATAACTTGAATGCCTCGATGCCACCACAATTTAAAACTCTCATTCACCTGTAAGATTTCATGGAAAACACACACACACAATGTAACCAAACATTAAGAGAAATCGAGAGGTAGACAGAGATAAAAACAGAGATAGAGAAATCTGTATTTATGTGTATCACATATAGTCATGTATTTACATTCCTTAAAATGCATTTTTAATTTACGTGCAGTAAAGTATATACTTCTGTGAACCTTGACCAACGCAGAGTCGCATAATCACCATTACATTCGAGACACCGGCCACTTCTATTATCCCCCAAAGATTTCCCTCCTGCTACCACTTTGTAGTGAATTCTTCCTTCCACTCTTATCCGTGGCATCCACTGATCTCTACAGTTTTGAATTTTCCAAAATTTCCTGTGGATAGAGTATGCTGCCTTTTAAATCTAGTTTATTTCACTTAGCTCAATGCCTTTGTGTTTTCTGCACATTGTTATGTGTACTGGTAGTTTATTACTTTTTATTTCTGGGTAGCATTCCATTGTCTGGATATACTGCAGTTTGTTTATTCAGCTACTATTTGAAAGATGTTTAAATTGCGTAAAAGTTTCGACAATTATGAATAAAGGTGCTTTAAAAATTCTCACACAGGTTTTTGTGTGGACGTAAGTTCATTCTTCTTGGATAAATCAATATGAGTGGAAATGCTAGGTCTTATGGTAAGTAGATATTAACCTTATTCATAAAGAAATGAAAACTTCTAGACTGTTCTACAAACTGGCTGTACCATTTTGCATTCTTAACCTGCAGTGGGTGAGAGGTCTTGTTCCCCCATATCCTTGATATTGTCAGCTCTTGTTGTTTTAATTTTCACCTTCTAATATGTAGAATCTGGTATCTCATCATGGTTTTAATATAAGTTTTTCTAAAACTTGTGATGTTGAGAATCTTTTCTGACATGTGTATCTTATTTGACATACATGTATCTTCCTTGGTGATGTGTCTGTTCAGAACTTTAGCCTATTTTTAAATTGGGATTTTTATTTTCTTACTGTGGAGTTTTGAGAATTCTAAATATATATATATATATATTCTGAATACATGACATGGGGCTTTTTTTCTTTCTGTTTTTAACTGGATATGTGATTTGCAAGCATTTTTTTCCAGTCTTTATCTTTATTCTTTTAGCACTGTGTTTAACAGAGCAAAAGTGCTTAATTTCAGCAAAGTCTCTTTTCTCAAGTTTTTCTTTTCTGATCATGCTTTTCATGCCATACCTACATCAAAACCAGCTCACCAAGCCCAGTGGCAAGTGTATTTTCTCTTATGTTTTCTTCTAGAAATGTGATAGTTTTACAATTTTATATATATCTATAATCCACTTTGAATTTGTTTTTGTTCAGAGTATGATTTATGTGTTTAGATAGGTTCTTTTCTTTTTTCTTTTCTCCTCGCCCTCCCTCCCTCTGTCTTACTCCTCCTCTTCCTCTTTCTTATCCTTTTATATGTAGAGTATCCAGCTGCTAAATCACCATTTGTTGAACACCTATCTTTTCTCCCTTGAATTGCCTTTGTATTTTGTCAAAAATCAGTTGACTGTATTTGTGTGATCCTATTTCTTGGTTTTCTTTTGTGTCCCATTGGCCATATCTCTTCTGTATCCCTCATACTGCATTCTCTTGATTGCTATCATTTTATAGTAAGTCTTGAAACTGTGTCGAGTGCGTCCTCCAGCTTTGTTCTTTTTCCGAGTTGTTGACGATTTAGTGTCTTTGCCTTTCCATACAAATTTTAGATTCAGCATGTCAATAGCTACAAAAAAAAAAAGTTGCTGGGATCGAGATTTTTGTTGAATCAATAAATAAAATTGGGGACAATTGACATTTTCACAACAATGAGTATTTCAGACCATGACCAGGAGTAACTGTCTCTTTGTTTAGGTCTTGCATTTATATTTAACTGAGGATTTATGATTAACTGTGCTTTAACTGGAGAAATCTAGCTAACTCCCAAGAACTAGTGTCCGGTATGTTGTAAGCATTCAGTATTTACTGGATAAAGTAGCAGCTTAGCAAAGATAGAATTGACTTTGCCTTTTCTCATATACTTTAAGCAAGGGAGATCTTTAGGGGTGAAGGAAAGTACACAGTTTTGTTTTTTTTTTTTAAGACAAAAGGCTCTTTCGAGGAACTCACTGTAATGGCCGTTGAGCTCAGTAGCTGAACCAAAGTTTTGGTGATATCGTGGTTGTACCTTTCACCTTTCAAAAGGAGAAGGCAGCAAGTGGCTTTGTAAGCAGGATGAGTTTGTTTCTCAAAACATTCCCCCACCCCAGTCCTGCCACCACCCTCAAGTCTGGGAGGTGGCAGGAATCCTGGCATCGTGCAGTAGAAAGAGGCTTCGGAGAACATCTCTTCCCGTGATTATCAAATTGTTTGATTTCACCAGGGCACATATTTTTCAAATGAAATCTTACCCAGAAACGCAGTCAACACAGATAAAAGCAGAGCTGCTCAGGCTGAACTGGGCTCTGCAGAGAGCTTTAAAAGCCTCATGTCATTACTGTAATGATGAGAAAACTAAGTCTCAGAGAGATTATGTAACTTGCCCAAGGTCGCACAACAGATCATTTCGGGAGCGTAAATAGAATTTTCATCTCCTGATTCTTAGGACAAAGCTCCAAATGTCTGCCTTTTCAGATTTTCCTCAAACTGGGTTGTATGTTTCTATGGGAACTATGTCTATTATCTCCTTTGTGCGCTATAGTGAGAAATGTGACTGGACGTTATCTTACCTTCAGTATTTGATTTGACAGGAGGATGTCTTGAGACCCCTCCCTTCTAGCAAGAAACCCTCATTGTTAGCTAAGTCTCCAGGATCCATTTTTTTTTTAATTAAAAAAATTTATTTAAAAAATTTATTTATTTAGGTTCAGTATTTTATTATTTAATATTATTCCCGTAATCTAGGTGGAAAATACTGGCCAACTTGTGGGGAGATGACTGAAAACTAGGTGCCAGGTGACTCTAACGAGGCTTCCTGGTACATACAGGGCAGAGCTTTTCCAGCTGTGACCTCTGGCACCCTGAGCATCAGTGCTGGTGCCTCAGGGCTTCAAAAGTTTGTCCTTACCTTGAAGTAAAATGTCTCCCACGATCTCTGAGTGGACAAAGGGTTCTCCTAAGATTTGCCAGTTAAGTTACTTAAACTGGCTGCATTTGTAATTTAAATATGTGAACTGGATTGTCTTGATATTTTGTGAAGAAACAAAAGAACCTGCAGACATAAACTGGATGAGCCTTCCATAAAACTACAAAGGCCACTCCTGACTTCAGAGTCGCAGTGTTAGCCCTTTCCTTCCCTACCCCTACGTCTTTCTTAGGGAGCAAAGCTTCGAGAAAGCCGTTTTCTCGGGTTCAGTGCTGGGTGTTTAGTAGCCACTGATCACCTTTTTCATGAAAATTGAATGACTTGAGTGAATGAAATAGTTCTCATTTAGTTCTCAGGTTGAATGCTCCCTATTGAGAGAAGTCCGCCCTGGCCACCTTACCTGGAAACACAGTCCGTCACCCTCCCTTCCATTAGCCAACTTTATTTTCTTTAAATCTCATCTTAGAAATAGCCCTGGTATTGTAGTACATCTCTATTTTTTTATTTTCTTTCTTCCTCCTCTAGAATGTAAGCTCCAGGAGGGCAAGGGCTGTGTCTGTTTTGTTTACGATGTGTGTCTGTAATACCTAGAACAGTCCTTGGCAAAATCGTGTTTAAAAGTGTGCGGTAGGTGTTCCTTGACTGAATGAATGAAACCGATCTTATCTGCTTGATTATGATTCTCCTCGAAATGAAAGAATAGATCACATGGCACCTGATGTTCTGTCCTAGTCCTGAGACACCAGGGAAGGATTAAAGAGAGGGAAGCGGGTGGCCTTTCACAATGAACAGAACATCTTTTTTTCTTACTGAGTATAGTTGACTTACAATGTTGTGTTAGTTTCTAGTGTACAGCATAGTGACTCAGCCATATATAAATATATACATATATACATATTCTTTTTCATTATAGGCTATTACAAAGTATTAACTATTTAGTTCCCTGTGCTATACCGTAGGACCTTGTTGTTTATCTTTTATATATAAGGGTTTGTATCTGCCAATCTCAAACTCCTAATTCCTACCCCCCACCCCACTGAACATCTTTCATTGAAAAAAAGGTTGTTATGTGCTGTGGTTTATCTCCTGGTTTTTCCTGATGGTTTTTGTACCTCTGTTACTTTATGGGTGTCAAACTGCCTCTGGTAAATGTCGGTGTTCTACTTTTATGTCTACTTCGGTATAGATGCTTCAGGTGTACCTTGAACGCAGTATTGGCTCCTAGGTTCCCAGCGCGCTTGCCACTTGTCCTATTTTCAGAACTCTCCAGTGGACTCCAGTGAAGAATATCCTTAAATTGTCCACGTTGACAGTAATAGGGATAAAGTGTTCTGCTCTGATTGGTGGTATTGCCTTTTCTGATCTGATCTTATGCTAAAAATACCAGCACTGTTGAGTTAAGTGAAAACAAATGATTTGGCAGAAACTTCAGAGATGGTCCCTTGGGCTGAGGATGCTCACTGCTTACAATGCCTAGGTCCTTTGCGTTTTGTATGCAGTGCCAGAAAAAAAAAAAAAAAAAAACCACCCACAAATCAGAGAGATCTGTTGTCTAATCCCCAATTCCAAGCCTTTTTTATGACCCCAGGCAGGATACTTAACCTCTCGCTGCCATGGTTTTATCATCTTTAATATGACAAGATGGCGTCTTCTGTATCGGAATGGGGATCTTAAAAAATGCATCATTACATGCAAATAAAGCACTCTGAGCCTTTTAGAAAGGAAATTCTCCCAATCAGATAAGGCATTGGTAGACTTCCCATTCTGTTCATTGCTCTGATGAGCCTTTCCCACTGAGCAGACTGCTTGTTATCAGGTTTGGGGAACGGCTCTGGTGTGCTCTTATTTGTCATGCACAACTAGTTAGATGTTTGTTCCAACTCCCAAGACTAGTAATCTAGAAATAGAACCGAACTCTGACTCCATTGAGAGCTGCAGAAAACTCTTTCGAGAGCAAGGCAGGTATGCAGTCTACAGAGAGAGAGCTTTATAACTCACATGTGGGTCTCACTGGATTCCTCTTCAGCATATCAAATGACCTGGTTCTATTGAATTTCACCATCAAGGTAGTTTCTTGTTTACACTGAGCGGCTGCGAAGGCACCATGTCATGGATTAGTGCCAGGAGCTGCATACCAAGTTTGCCAGGACTGGTTTGTTTACTTTGAGGAGCAACCATGAATTAGTCTGTGCAGTCAATGCAAAAACAAATCTGCATTAGCTGTGTTCCATGTCCCTGCATCCTAGATTTCTGAAGATATTCCTCTCAGGTTTCCTAATTAGGGGTTGTGATTTTTTTTTTCTTCTTTGCAGTCTTAGGCGAGTTGGAGATGGACATCTGGAGACTAGGGTTTTAACAGACTTTGCAAAAAAAAAAAAAAGCACCCAAAAAAACCTCCCAAAAGACAAAACCCAAACCATTCAGCTCTTTGTTCCTTTCCCTCTTAAACTCATTAAGAATATAGCCAGAAGCCTGATGCTACCAAGAGCCTTTTACTGCACCATTCCAAATGTAAAAATAGCAACTATCAGTGTACTGACCACAGGCATTAAATGGGCTGGTGATGATGGTGATGATAGTGGTGATGATGTGGATGATGGTGATGATGGTGATGATGATAATGATGGTGATGATGATGGGTGATGATGATGGTGATGATGATAATGGTGTTGATGATGGTGATGATAATGGTGATGATGATGATGGTGATGATGGCAGTGGTGGTGATGAGGATGATTACCCTTTGACTTTCTGTCACCATCTAAGTCACATGACCGCATGTAAAAGTAGACAATCTGATCTTGATGAAAGGGTCTCTCTACCCAGGGAACTTGTAATCATGTGCAAAGCCTGAAATACTTATTTCAGATTCCCCAAATCATCCATTCAACTTAGAGCATGGCTAAGATGTTTTCAAATGCTATGTGAAAGTAGTGAGGCTGGCCTAAAAAATCACAAAAAGTGGGAGAAAGAGGAGAAGAGGAGGTACTTCAATCCATCTTTTAAATTGGCAGCAGAGAGGGTTTCTTTTTTTCCCCCTGTCCTAGTAGAATAGGTCTACACATTTTCTGTTGGGTAGAATTTCATAGAGCACAGACTCTACATGGGTGGGTCTTAATGCTAGCCGCACATTAGACTCATTCTGAGAGTTTTACAAATTACCTGTGTCCTACAGCCATCCTCCGATGGTTGATTGCGTTGGGTCCCAGCTATGGATGTGCTGTTTGTTTGTAAAGCTCCCCAGGTTGTTTTAAAGTGCTGTTAAGGTTGAGAATTACCTGTTGTGGCATTCACTGGTTCTCCTAGCTCTGTTTCCCCCAGCTCTATTGTATTATCTCACCGGAAAGTCTACAGGTAATGCTTCCCATTGGAATCCAAAGGAGATCCAAGAGCCTCGGATGAAATTGTGATTTTAAGTCCCTCAAGGGTAGGAACTGTGTCTTATGTCTTCCTCACGTCCTCTTGAATATTTATATTGTGTCTTATAGATGAGGAAACATTTTTGCCTCTATCTTTCTAGCTTCTTTTGGCTGGTGTAATCATTAAATTGACTTGAGACAGATAAGCAGGAGAAAGACAAATTTAATTACATTTGTATGGGCTCCATGAGAATCTGAGATACATAGGGAAGCTGGCAATTGAGGCTTATATGCTATCCTGAGCTAAGGAGAAGGGGGAAAGGGGTTTGGGACTTTAAATGGGGAGGAAGACAATTCACATGGTGGTGAAGAGCAAATATTTGGGAAACAAATGTCTGCCATGCCCTGTAGAGACAATGGGACTCAGAGAGAGATTTGAACTAACAGACCCTGTGAGCTCCTACTGGCTCAACACATGTAGCCCACAGTCTCGGTATTTGTCACTGGTGATAATTCTCTTCTTGGACCAGGCACCCTGTGTAAACTCTTTTAGGCAGTTAAGGGGAGGTGAAGAATTCTTCCTGAGTCTTTTCAGCCTTGATTGTCTTCAGGTCAAAATAATCCCCATACCAAAGTGGCACATTGTGGAGAAACTCATTTCGAACCCCTTCCATATCTAAGTACAGGACGTCAGTTGTCATTAAAGTTTAAACTTTATGGTGATGACTTTGATGTCATGTAGTTGTAACACATGGTATCTGATCTCCATACATTCTCAAACTGTAGTCTTCTTTTTCTGCCTTTGATACGTTATACTGGTCTTACAATCTTCATTTTTCTTGCTTAAAAAAAATCTTCGAGCTTAGTTGTTCAACTCGTGAAGGTTCTTCCAACTCCTACTTACCAACCCCAAACTCTAGAATGAAAACAAACACTATGATTTACTATTATTCAGATTTCTTTTTTTAAAAAAGGATATTTAAGAACCAAAACGTTAAAATGACCATAATTGCAGAGGAAGTTGAGCTTTTTGATAAATAATACATTGGAGGTTTTTTGTCGCATTTTATCATAGACATGCAAACTCTGACCTGGATGGGGACATGCAAACTCTGACCTGGATGGAGGTATGCAAACTCTGACCTTTGTAGAAGTTCTCTCGTCCATCACACTGATTGTTTCATTTATTCTTCGTTTCCCACCAACTGTTTAAGGGCCAATTTTCCAAATTATAATAACCTTGATCTTTTTTCCAGTCTCAGTAGCGAACATGGAAATGTGCTCTGGGCCTTAAACAGAAAGATTCATTATTTTTCTCTTTCTCTTGTCATTTATTAGAAAATATCCTCTAATAAACTGTCACAGTGCTTAATGGAATGCAACTAGGAGCGTGAATCCAACTTATGCAGGGAATTTCTTCAAGGTACATATGGCTAGACCTCATCTCAGACCAACTGCATCACAATTTTGTTTGGGGAAGGGAAGGTCTGAGACTTAGTTGAGTGTATTAAAACAAAATTATCTAAGGTATTCTGCTTAGAAAAAATTTGTGTCTCCCAGTCCTATTACAAAAAATCATAGATTTTCTGCTAATAGTTTAACATTTTGTTTTGTTTCTAAGTCTGTAATGGATCTTGACATAATTGTGTAGGGTTTTGATCAGACAAACTTCAGGATCTTGCTTTATTCTTTTTCTAAATGGTTAGTCAAGTGACGATACAGCTAGGTGATTGTGGCGTGAAGTCAGGGTTGAAAAGTAAAAGTAAAGGGTTCTCTTTGACAACGCATCTGACTTATTTATTTTCTCCTTTTAATTGTATTTATTTATGTATTAAATAAGCAACAAATGCATGTCCTGAGTTATTTAAAATCTATTCAAGGTTAAACAGAAAGGAGAAAGTCCCCCTCTCTCCTGTTCCCTGGCGACTTAGTTTTCCCCTACTCCCCAAAGCAATTACTCTTTGGATTCTTAAATATTCTCCATCCGACTTCCTTTCAACCAGGCAGTTATAGTAGCCTTCTCTTACAGGTTGATCATGGAGCGTGCACACAGCACCCTTCTCACTTGCTAATGGAGAATTTCTAGGTCCTTACTTTGAATTTCCAGTCATCAGCTGTTTCTGTCACTTCCCTGGTTTTTGTGTGCACTTTTAGTTACAGCATTTCAGGATCAAGTGTTTCAGAAGATAAGCCAATAGTCATGAGAACTCCCCCTCTCTGCCCCAACTTTTCCTAACCTCAACTGTGTAAGCTACATAAAGGTTGGAATTATTTTATGGATCAAAAAAGGTGAATTGCAATGGAATAGAAAGATAACGGAGCTTTTGTTGGAAGATCTGGGTTTGATTTCCCCTGGGAATGCATCTTGCAAACTGTAAAATACGTAACAAAGTGAAGTTTATTTATTGCCACTCTGTTGCCGTCACCCTTATATAACGTGAGGTTTTACGGTACCAAGACGGGTCAGGAATAACCGTAGGAAAACTGACTTGGTCTGGGGACTGCACCTGCTGGCTGTATTGTTAGATTAATCACAAAATTAGAAAAGGAGAATCAGATTTTAGGCACAGAAAGGCAATGTAGGGAGAAAGATAAAAAAAAAGAAGCAGGCAGCCTAGCCAAATATACAGTATGTTATATTCATACTGTACTGCACTGACTTTTTTGTTTGCACTTAAAAATGACTGTTTGGGAGCTCATTTAAATCTGGCATTTGTTTTAATCAGTGTTTCCCAAGCAAGTTGATCTATAAAGGCCTGGACAGTGTAAATATATAAAATTATTAGTTAATTATAAGAGATAAAGTTGATGATGACCCTAAAAATTTCTAATTACGATAAACGTGTGAAGAAAACACAGGTGGTCTCACTGTCTTTAGCTTTGTTGTGTTTTAGCAAGTGTTTGAGTTTATGTCATTTCCTTTCTCATAATAAGAATCGAGTCAGAAGCAACTTGTGATTTTTTTTAACTGGGAGAGAAGCAAATGTGCATGACATTGATTTACAAACGATGACGTACAGGTTTGTCTCAGTTGCAGGCAAACTTCATCTGAAAGGCAGCAGATGAATATACAACAACAACTGTATAGGTTTTTTTAAATTGAAGTATAGTTGATTTACAATGTGTTAGTTTCAGGTGTACAACATAGCGATTCAGTATTTTTGCAGATTATATTTCATTATAGGTTATTACAAGATAATGGGTATAATTCCCAGTGTGATAGAGTAAATCCTTATTGCTTATCTACTTTATATATAGTAGTTTGTGTCTGTTCATCCCACATCCCTAATTTGTCCCTTCGCCCTCCCCTGTCCTCTTTGGTAACCACAAATTTGTATTCTATGTCTCTGAGTCAAATTGGTGTAACCACTATGGAAAACAGTGTGGAGGCTCCTTAAATTAAAAATAGAACTACCATATGATCCAGCAGTTCCACTCCTGGGTATGTATCTGGCAAAAATAAAAAAACACTAGTTCAGAAAGATAGGTGGACCCAATGTTCAACGCAGCACTATTTATAATAGCCAAGACATGGAAGCAACCCAAGTGCCCATCAACAGACGATGTGGTATATAATTGTACAGTTTTTAACGTCCATGATGATCATTGAGATGGAACTCAGTCATCTGAGACTTCTTTAAAATGAACCATTTGAATGTGGGTTATGCTAGTAGGAGTTAATACCCGGAACTCAGTTGAGGGAGGATGTGCCAGGTGATTTTTACTTCAGATTCAGTCGTGCAAGATGAGTTTGGGTACTTGTATTAGGTTTGGATATACATTTTAAGTAGGATTGATGTGGCGAAGGAGTGGGCTGTACAAATGATTTATTTTCTCCAGCAGAGCCATTTGAAAAAAAAAAAAAGTGTGCAGAAAAGCAATATAACATGGAATGAATCAGCCAGTATAGCACTCCATTCTTATTTTGCTTGAAGTAACAGGTCAAACATATAGATTAAAAAAAAATGACACACTAGTCTTGGTGTCACACAAATAAATCTTCTCTTTTAAACATGCTAATGTCTTTTCATTTGCTTATTTATTATGACACGTATTCATCTTTTGGTTGTTAAATTTCCCTGTTGAAATGGAAACTGTCTCTTCATTTTAAAAGTAATTGCCAAGGAGACACCCTGGGCATATTTCTGCTTCCTTATTTCTAAGCAAACCAACAAAAGAACCATCATCCCAGATGCACAGATGTAAGGATGTTCAAGGCAGCGAATTTGTGTCACGCAGTAAATCAGTGGAATGAAGACTGTCAATGAAGATAATTAATCAGCGTCAATAATGAGAATAGGAAAGGGTTTTATCTGAGCCCAGCTGAGGACTACAGCCCGGGAGCCCACTTCCCAGATGACTCTGAGAAACTGCTCTGGAGAAGCAGGGTTTTCAGTACAGTTTTATATCTTGTCAGAACAAAGAACATGAAACAAGTCAGGGATGCATTTCTTCAAGGTTTTAGGAACAACAACAGCAGACCAGCACGTATACAGTGAGTCAGCACGGCCTTGGCACCTGGGAACGGAGTCTTACCATCAAAGGAGGACCAGCACTGGCACCCCAGGAAGGGACATATTTAATCTTTGTTTTCAACATAGACATTTTTTACTTCTGATCAATCTACCCTTTTCTTTAATAATTAAAGCAGATTACAATATATGTTTGTTAGGATCAAAACAAGCTATTTTAGTTAGCATAAAATTCAAGTTAACTCATGTATAAGCCAGAGTGGCTTCCCCAGATCTCAATATGTGAATATTTATTTTATCAAGACAATGGGACTCTGGACTCTGATTTCAGATTTTAACTCTGCTCCTCTCCAACTCTCCTGGGCAGTGTGCTTACATGACTAGTTTCCAACAGGTTGGTGCATTTATTTTTCATTGAAAGCCCTGCACTATCCTCTTTCCCTCTGAGTCTGCTGCAGAGTGAGTGCTGAGTTTTGAAAACAGAGTTGGAGATCAAACCACCTTGGAGCTAATTGCTGTTGAATATTATTTTTATTTAATTTAAAAAAAAAAACTATCCTTTTTGCCTCTCACTGCCCAGGGCCCATGTCAGTAACGTTTGGAAATAATCTCAGAGGTTTATAATGGGAACCCCTGCCTCCCTGGCTTTGCTCACAGCAATCTCACAGCCTCCAGGGAGCGGCTGTTATCAGAGATTCAACCTGTTCCCTCCCAGGGCTGTGGACTCACTGCCAGCAATTCATTTTTTTGTTCCATCTTCAGGTGCCAGAAGCTTGCTTCATACTTGACATGTAGAGGCATTTGGGGCATATTGTTGTTAATCTCAATGTACATTAATGATGATTTTAAAGCCTTTATTGCAGTCTGACTTTTCCACATGCTAGATACCCCTGTTACAGGCTGACTAAAGGCAAAAGTACCTCTGTTAAATTGGACAAATGCTAGAAGCACTTGCTCTCCCTGTCTTCAAAATACATGTCAGAATGCCATTCAATGGTTGGGGTTCCTGATTGTGATGCAAACCAACCAACCAACAAAAAGCAAGAAAAGATGGAAATTGATTGGAAGGAAAGACCTGCCCCATTGCCACTCCATATCTCATCGATAGTATCAGGTTCTACATAAAACTAAAGAGAAGGGTGGGAATTGCTCAGTGGTAGAGCACATGCTTAGCAGTGGGCATATATCCAGAGGGAGCTCTAATTCAAAGAGGTACATGCACTTCAGTGTTCATAGCAGCACTATTTACAACAGCCAAGACATGGAAACAACCTAAATGTCCACTGACAGATGACTGGATAAAGAAGCGTGGTATATTTATATAATGGAATACTATCCAGCCAAAAAAATAATAAAATCATGCCATTTGCAGCAACATGGATGGACCTGGAGATTGTCATATTAAGTAAAGTAAGCCAGAGACAGAAAGAAAAATACCAAGTGATATCACTCATATGTGGAATATAAAAAAAAATACACAAATGAACTTATTTACAAAACAGAAACAGACTTACAGACATAGAAAACAAAATTTATGGTTACCGGGGGAAAACGGGGTGGGAAAGGATAAACTAGGAGTTTGATATTTGCAGATACTAACTACTATATATAAAGCATAAATAAACAACACATTTCTACTGTATAGGACAGAGAACTATATTCAATATCTTGTAGTAATGAAAAAGAATATATGTATGCCTTAAACATAATGCTGTACAGCATCGATCGACATGACATTGTAAACTGCCTATAATTCAGTTACAAAAACTAAACAGAATAGGCTTCTTCTCACAAGCAGATTTTGGAACATTCAACTCTTCCCTCTGTCTCTACAGTGTCTTAAAAGTTGTGTCCAAAAATGTTGAACACGCATTCCTAGAACTTTCACTGTTGAGTCAGGGAAGTGTTTTGAAGGTTGGAAGGATAGAGATGAACAGGTGGGTGTTAATATTTTAATATTTGGTTCTGCGTGGACACTGCCTGAAAACCAAAGGCTGGTCACTGGCTTCTGTTAGGCAAGGGGACTTGGAAAATGTGAAGGCATTTTTTGGGTACAGCAGCAGAAGCAGCCAGAAATCCTCAAGAATCACTTATTAGTAGAAGAATTCACAGCTCTGCATGGTTCCCAAAATACAGCCGCAAGTATCACAACAAACTGGCTCATTAGCACCTACTTTTAAACCACTGCACTTAAGTGGCATCACTGCCTTGCAGGGAAGATGATGCAAATCACGTGTGGATTCCTGTGTAGCCGGAATGCGCCAGTATCACAAGTCACGCCAATTAAACAGCTGACTGGACTTCCTGCCAGGAGGACTCTTTTGCATCTTTGTGGCCAGCTAATGAAGGATCATTTGAGCAACTATTTTTTTTTCCTTTTCCTCTTTTTTTTTTCCTATAAGAAAAGAATAAGAAATTAAAGAACCCCCCTTGTAGAAGCTGTGCGGGTTTTTATTAACATGTATATAATTTAATAGCATTCGCAAACCTGGTGAATGGCTCATACACACCCTCTCGATTAGAGACTGAAGATTGAGATCGGACCTCCTAGGGACCTTCTCATTAGAATCAACTAACACAGCATTTTCTCCTCCTGTTTCTCTCCCCTCCACTGATGCCTTTCTTGTTGCTCAAAAAGGTAGTCGCCAATGCGGTGCTGTACAACCTGCCTCCCGGTGGATCTTTAAGTAAGATATGAAAACAGGACTCAAGATGGAGTGTCTGTTGCCTCCACTAATTTGAATCCAATTATCCTGGAGTCCATAGAAGCCACAGCTTGAGAATCGAGGAGCAGATATATTTGCGGAGACACCGGTTCCCCCTAAGGAGCAGGATGTGCTTCCTTGTCCTCCCCTTCCTCCTTTAATAGCCTACAGTTTAGGATGTAAGTGAGTGGAAAAATCAAACTGATGCCGTATTAATTAGATGCATTAATACCATGGGGTATTTTTTTTTTTCTAGAGAGGCTGCTCTTTTTGTGCGTTGGAGGGGAGCGTGTGTATTTCTCTCATGCCTTAGTATGGAAAGGGTAGACCCGGGAGAGCTATAAAAACCACCGTTATATAAAGTGTCTGACAAGTCAAGTAGGATACAGGTCAGAAATGATGTGTGACTCCTTTGTTCTGGAATTACCCGAGACTGACTTAAGTTACAGCTGGGTCGCTGCTGTCTTTCTTTGCAAGGCTGGTCTAGGCTACATTGTGAAGGTCTAAGGTGTCCTCTCTTCCCACCTGGGTCGTGTCCCTCTTCACCCGACCCTGTTCCCCTATCTGGGGACTATTTGCCGCCAAGTGCTACTTCACGCACTGCCCCACTTACTCCCATCAGAGTCTGATCTCAGGAGAGGTTATGACATTCATTTTAATCTGAGTGTGCAGCCACGTTTTATTCTCTCAAAAGCTCAGGAGGTGTAGGTGAGAGAGCTGTGACACTTGGGGGCCACGCAGGGCTTCTTGGTACATCAGACTGACACAGGCTGAAATGCAGGGCCTTCCGCCCGTTTGTACCAGGAGGGAAGACTTGCCCTCGCCCTGCCAGCTGTGACTGTTGGCTTCAAGCCCTCACCTACTGACTATATTGGAGAGGGGAGAAGAGAATTGTTAATAGTGGGGAGTAAACGGGATTTAGAAAGGAAGGCACTTATATTGTTGACAAACACGTATCAGACCCTTACTGAAGCAATTCAGTGAAGAAGTACAGCTCCTGTTTTTAGAGACTTTTAAATGATCCTTTCATAGAGGGGATGTTTTGGTAATTTACCCATTTTTTGTTCAGCCGCAAACTAGTGTTGTGATTTATACATTTCAATATTGATTGAATTATTTTCTTTTCTTACAAGCATCTATTTTTATAGCCATGAAATATTTATCAGATATACATATATATGTATATATGTGTGTATCCACCTAACCCCACCCTTCAGTTTTAGATTACTTTTGCCTAATCTAACCTTTTATTTATATCATCATTTTGCTCTTGAAATAGTGAAAAAGAAAGCTTAAACTTAGCAGGTGTGTGTGTGTGTGTGTGTGTGTGTGGAAATATATTCCACATATTTTGCAATGGGCCTTTCTGAATAAATCAGTTTTCATAGATGACCCCTGGAAGACACAAAATAACAATCAAACTTTGAACAGGATCGTGTACCTTCTGCCCTCTTCATGTCCACTAATGAGACGCTTTTTCAACAATCTGTTGATTCTTTGCATGTGTTTGACTGAGTGTATATTTGCTGAAATTGTTTCAAGTATAGAGACACCCACGCCTTATGCTGAATTGCCACCAGTTACAACAGACCTCAGTGTGGCCCCTTTCCCGTGAGCTCACGGTGAGGCCACAGCTGGGCTGCTGTTAATGGAACTCTGTGGAAATGGCATTGCAGAAGAAAGTGCCCATCAACATGCGTCGCGCTTGGAGAGGCCTTGGAGAGGATGAGTTTCACTGGGAGGCCATTCTCTCAGTTACTCTTTGTTGTGCTCAGCAGAGGGTGTCTCAGCTGGTCCTGGTGATGAGAGGGGATTTGACTGTTGTCTAAAGAACCAGTATTCTTCCACCATCAGTGAAGTTCTAGAAACCGAGTTGCTGTGTCTTATTGGAGACCACTCACTGGATTCAAGCACTCGTGAGTGGAAGCAAAGCATCTCCTCCATAATAGATGATGACAGATGAGGACATGTTCCCATGAACTTGCAGTTCTATTTCCCTATACATTTCTCTCCCCCCCCCATATATATATACAGATGATTATTTGTTCGTATTTGACTAAAACCAATGCTGATTTTCTGTGAACATGAACTTGGATGTGGCTTGACACCACTTGGAAGAAGATAATAGGGGGAAGAGACCTGTCACTTAGTGAGTACCTACTGTGTGCTAGGTGCTTTATAGAAATGATCCCATTTAATTTGCATAACCACCATATGAGGTACATGGCATCTTCTCTCATTTGAGGTTTGGAAACTGGGTTAAGAAGTAGTAGTTTAATCGTCTATCTCTGACATCCATGCCCCCTCACGTATGCCAAGCTGTGGTCCTAGTATATTAAAGTGGCAGAGGGTGCAAAGTCTTATCTGAGGCTCTCAAACAAATATCCCATGGGATGGACACAAAGCCTCCAGGTTTTAGTGACTTGCGCTGGGTTATAGAGTTCCTTCCTGAATGGCTGGTGCTGGAATCAAAGTTTTCTCACTCTTCCTTCAGTCCTGACTCCCATCAGGTGAAAGTGACACTTTTGCCTTTGAGAAGCAGCTGCAGTGCAACTTAGCCAGTGGTTTGGTGGCCTCTTCACCAACCACTGATGGCGGTCATCCCATCTGAGTGGAGAACTGGGATGACAGTTCAGGTGGTGATGCAAGAACATAGAAGATGCTTGTATTAAGCAGGTGACTAACTCAGAATTTACTGCCGCCCCCGCCCCCCCACTGTTCCCCACAGGAGCCATGCTGGCCGCGTCCTCACGCCATCCTCATGGCAGCCTCCTGACCTTCCCCCATGACATTTCTTCTCTCTGAAATGTCCGCTCTCTCCCTGTCAAGCCAGCTGCTCCCACCTTGGATTACAGAGGTCATCTTACACCCGTGAGCAGTAGTCTTCTTTCCTGATAAAACTAACGTTATTCAGGTTAGAAACCGTATAACTTACTTCTTTCCCTTGTGGATTAATAGACCCATGGGCATAGAAATTTACTCAAATTGTCCTTGATTGGGTACACCAAATGGGAAAGTGACAAAGACTTGAGCTAACCCCACTTTGGAAAATAGCGAGTGATCGCCAGATTTGTAATTCTGACTATAATTTTTAATAAGTGCCATGTTTTGAGGCTAAAGCCTTTGGAGAGTATCTCCTGAAGGATGGAAAACTAGGGAGCATCATTTCTATGGATGTATGAAGGGACTACTGCTGGCTTTAATTGAAACTAAAGAGCGCAAAGGAGTTGGAGTGAATTAAGACATAAAATAGCAGTAAGGAGTTTATAAACTGAAAGAAGTTAATAAAGAGGATAGTAGTTCTGAGCGAGCTTGAGTGATTTCCTTCTGCAGAGGCTTTGTATGAATAATGAGGCAGGTAGGACAATGGATGGCAAAGTATATATCCTTTGAAAATGCAGAAGTCCATAGAAACGTGAGGTAATTAATACCGTACCTATGTAATTAGGTAATTAATAGTGTACCTATGCCACGTATGTGATTTTTTATTTTTTTATTTAGCACATTAAAAAAAGTAAAAAGAAACAGGAGGGAGCAATTTTAATGATGCATTTTATTTAACAGGATGTACCCAAAGTTTTCACACTTCAACATGGAATCAATGTTTTACAGTCTCTTTTAAGTACTGAGTTTGGGGGTTCTGGTGTGTCTTTTGCACACACAGCACATCTCTGTTTGGATTAATCACGTTTCAAGTGCCCAGGAACTCCTGCGGCTACCATATGGGACCGGGTGTACCTAGGGCATCAGTCTGGGAACGGGATACAGAACCCTGGGGTTCTTGTGTGAGCTGCAAAACCATCTCTAAAGCTTTTACAGAACGAGCTTTCCTGGGCCCCATTCGTGGAGTTGTTGACTTGGCAGGCCTGGGGTGAGGGCTCAGCGTCTGTTTAGGAAGCTCTGCAGGTGATTCTGTGGTGACTCTGAGGTTCAGCTCCACACACCAGCCTCCCTGGGGTGCGCTTGGACTCAGGCCTCTCTCCACGTCTAACTGCTCTGCTTTTTAGGCGTTAACTCCGCACGTGACAGATTTGTTTTTATATAGGCCAGGGATTCGTGCATAGCTGCAGGAACTTACACAGTGAACTTTATAGGAGTACTAGCTTTTTCTCTCCTTTTAACCCTTGGTTGTGGGATAATGGTTGGTGGGGTTGTGTGTTCAGAGTGTGAGTGGTAGAGTGCAGAGTTGGATCGGTCCCTCTTCTAGCCAAGGTCAAAGCCAGGGAGTTGTCCTTGCTCTGTCTTTGCCTCCCTTAGATGCCCATTACTTGTTAACTCTGTGTAGAAACAGAGTCAGTAAAAAAGGCAGAAATCTGGCAAGGTTCTCGTTCAGCCCCTGGCTAAATGCATTATTCTTTTAGCTGCCCTCTTAAGCTTCTATGTGCTTCTATTTATCCAGCCACAAAATGTGCTAAATGCTGACGTACACACCCTCAAACCCTGCTGTGCTTGTACACCGCGTCACCGCAGGACGACGGTAAGCTAGCTGGCATGCCCGTAGGTTAAGTAAGTGTTTATAGAAATTTGAACAAAGCGGTCCTTGAGAAGGTCAAATTGACTTGCTCAAGGACAATACGCTTCTCTAGGGCTCCGATACTTCTCTCCCAGAACCAGCTGACTTCCTCCTCTTTATTACTCTTCAAGTCATCTGCTTCCTCCTCTCCCAGCCCTGCCCCTGTGCCCCCATCAGAGGGACGAATTTGGCAGGCTGTGTCTTTGTGAAGGTTTGCCCTCTGGTGGCATGATATTGACCTGTTTGTGCACCCTCTCAGGCTTGGAAGAAACCTGAAAACCATCTGAGTAACCTCTCATATGATTTTTGCACATGCTTTTGAATATCCTGACATTTAATCCTCTAGTTTTTTTTTTTTTTTTTGCAATGATAGGAGTTTCATCGCCCCCGAAGCAGTCCATTTCATGTTAAACAGCTCATTTTCCCCGTTATTTAACTGAAATGTTTATTTCCGTAACTTCTACCCTTTGAAGCTGTGTTGGACATCAAAAGATGACAACCCTTCAAGTATTTGAAAATAAGGATTTCGGCCATGACACTAACCACTCCATGAATATCTCCCACCCACCTTTTCTTTTTAGGCTGAATTATTCTGAGTTTTTCCAAGTGTCTCTCAGAAACTATGGGTCTAAGTTTCTTTCATCTCTTCTGAACGGACTTCAAGGACTATGCCTTACATGTGATACTTTAAATATAATCTGACCAGCACAGATTCATGAAAGATGGATGATACATATAAAAAAAGAAGGAGCCACCCAAACCTATGTAAAGGTTTTTTTTCCTCCTCTGAATAATCATAGAATTCACAATGTAGAAAATAATCATGCATTCTACTTCTTTTATTACTTTTGTGAAATCAAGTAGGAGACCAGTGGGTTCTTCCCTTTGCTAAATATTCCTTTCTAGTATGACACTAGGAGAGTTGTTTTCAGGTTAACTTAATAAGTAAACTATCTCGTGATGGTCTTATACAAGCATCCATATACTTGTATTCTTAATTTAAAGGCATATGTCTCTTATTTGTATAGTTAGCACACTTAAAACTATTCAAAAGGTGGTATTTTTAACTTCAGAGTTTTGTTGTCCCCACACACCCCTTTTTAGTGTTTGAAATTAAACAGCGGGGTGATTTAGGCTGAATGTTCCAGGACCATTAGAGTTAGCTAGACCTCTGAGAGGCATTCAGCTGCGCAGAGCTAACAGAATACTTAATCCACATCATTGCCTGGACTCCAGGGTGCGCGCCCAGTGGAAGGCATTTATTTACCAAATTAAAAGCACAGCAAGAAAACGCCAAGGTGTTATTTAAGCACATTTATGGACTCCTGTTCTGCTACTATTTCCTAAATTTCTCAGTGATGGAAGATGATGAACAAGTTGATTCTTTGCCGTCACGTGGCTCCACTAAAGGTGAAATACAGCTTCCTTGAATTACTCCTCTTGCACTAACAACACAGCTTTTCATAGAATTGGAGGTTATCCAGCTCTCACTGGAGACAGTATGTAGCATTCAAGGTTTGTCTTTTTGGTTTTCGGTTTTTCTTTTTTGAATTGTTCTGTCAAGTCTGCTAGATGAAATCACCTACAAAGAGCTGCTGGCATGCTTGGGATTCAGCGCCAGGTTTCACTCCTGCTTACCTAAGTCCTTTCTCTTATGGTGAATGTTCATATATACACATAGACACGTGTACGTCCATGGGTGAACACCGATCTCCAAAAACCCACCTGTGGCTCCCTCGGGCAGCATTCATCCAGTCAGGAGACAGAATGAGAAGTCCAGGGATTTTTCAGACTACTGCTCTATTCAATTCTCCTCGCTGAAATGCTTTTATCATCAAAGAACCTCTCATCTGTTTCAGCAGGATGGATGGCTAACAGAGCTGGCTATCTCTGTCTACCATCAGCCCTGAGAGGCAAAGGGATTTGTGCTGCTCTGTGAAGACTGTGTAGGGATGTTAGATGTAATGGTGATGGAATGTGGGTAAAGTAGGGAGAAAGTGTTCATCACAGATTAATTCAGTTAGGATCTTCCTGCACTGTAATCCTAAGAAACTCTCATAGTCCTTGCCCTTTCTGACCAAGCTGGATTAACTTCTTGATTCTCTTTGATGGTTTTGCCCTCACCGATAATCTCTAGTAGGAAGTCAAATTAAATCAAACAAATGTTTTCTCTGGAATGCTCATTCATAAGTCCCAAGCTTTGGGGATACATCTGCTCTTTCCTGCTAATAAAAATTGCAAGGCCCTCTGTGTCAGGGCAACTTAGAGCCTATGAGTCTAAAACTCATGGATGCCATGGGTCTGGTGACTGTATTGTACAATTGTAGTTTACAAACACTTTGAACAGCAAATTTTTTTTTTTCAAACTAGATCATTTCTGGAAGCCCAATATTTATTTGA
The DNA here is from genome assembly GCF_009834535.1 of Camelus ferus. Taxonomy (NCBI): domain Eukaryota; kingdom Metazoa; phylum Chordata; class Mammalia; order Artiodactyla; family Camelidae; genus Camelus; species Camelus ferus. The sequence continues at coordinate 6,412,487 of NC_045721.1, read as the reverse complement.
TATAGATAAATGGAGTGATTCTCGGGTTGAACTGAGGATGGATGGTCCAGAATCCCAAGGCATGAGATGCTGAGATGCTTGCTCTTAGGGTTTCTCCCTCATTCACTGACGTAAGTCTGAGGGTCTCAAGGGCCTGTCACATATTTTTAGTCCCACTTCTTGCAGAAAAATGGATGATGCTTCTTTCTGGCACACTTGCGCCCCCTTTTGGACACATGTTCTATTGTGCGATATAAGGAAACCATGCTGGTGTCCAGAAACTCACACACACACTCACACACACACTGTAAATTCTTGTTGGGTATTCATGCATCTCATTGGTTGCCTGAGGTCAATTAACAAGTTACTGTTGAACTCTTACTCATCAAGGACTCATCTATCAGAGTTTTTGAACATAGCTTAACTTGGGCAAAGTAAAACACAACAAAAATCTGCAGTAGTGAGGAAGAGATAGCTCACTAGTGAAAAACAGTAAGAACAGCACTACAAACTAAGCCTCACTGGCTGTGGAGAAAAGGGAACCCTCCTACACTGCTGGTGGGAATGCAGTCTGGTGCAGCCACTGTGGAAAACAGTATGGCGATTCCTCAAAAGACTAGGAATAGACTTAACATCTGACCCAGGAATCCCGCTCCTGGGCATATATCCAGAAGGAACCCTACTTCAAAAAGACACCTGCACCCCAATGTTCGTAGCAGCACTACTTACAACAGCCAAGACATGGAAACAGCCTAAATGTCCATCAACAGATGACTGGATAAAGAAGATGTGATATATTTATACAATAGAATACTATTCAGCCATAAAAATGACAACATAATGCCATTTGCAGAAACATGCATGTTCTTGGAGAATGTCATTCTAAGTGAAGTAAGCCAGAAAGAGAAAGAAAAATACTGTATGAGATTGCTCATATGTGGAATCTAAGAAAAAAAAAAAGAACATAAATACAAAACAGAAACAGACTCATAGACATACAGTACAAACTTGTGGTTGCCAAGGGTTTGGGAGTGGGAAGGGACAGACTGAGATTTCAAAATGTAGAATAGATAAAACAAGATTCTACTGTATAGCACAGGGAAATATAGACAAGATCTTGTGGTAGCTCACAGAGAAAAAAATGTGACAATGAATATAGGTATATTTACGTATAACTGAAAAATTGTGCTCTACACTGGAATTTGACACAATATTGTAAAATCACTATAACTCAATAAAAAAATGTTTAAAAAAGAGAAAAGAAACCAAGCCTCACAGAGGGAAGAGTGGCTACTCTCCTAAACATTTTAACTTCTTGTTTAAGACTTTAGTGCCTTCAGATAAACAGTAGATAATCACTGGAAAAGTAAGTAATTTACAAAGGAATCTAATATGGTAATTGATCAGTCATTGAGAGAATGAGAGACGTGGCTAGGCTGCAGTAAATCCATCTCTTTACCTTAGTTTGTTAGAAAAATGGAAAATATGGTAGCAATGAAAGTGAAATCTGTTGGCTATTTTATGCTTCATTTACATTGTATAAAACACACATCATAGTTGATTGTCAGCATGAATGTGGACTGTGTTTTTCAAAAGCTACATTTCCCCCTTTCTTATTCCTTTCTTCTTTGATGGTGCAGAACTGAGTTACGGTGGGAGTTAGTGGCATTGGAAGAGGTCAAAAGGTGTTGTGCCAGAGATTTTTAACTATAGATTTTTTGATAGAGATGGCAGTAAACCGAGGTTATAAATCAAATAGTTAATTAGATTTTTTCCATGTAACCTGTTCTTTCTATTATAAATATTTTAGTAGATAGTCAGAGTATCACTGACTTAGTGTTTTATCTCTGTAGCGATGACCAAGGTGAATTTATTCAACCTCAATTGTTATTTACAATGTCAGTCTCAAAGTTTTATATACATATGTTGCAGTATCTCTAGTGTATTGAATTCAAATTCTTCCTGAATTTATTTTCTTATGACGTTGTTATTTTAATCATTTAACCTTTCAAGTTGAAAATACTCCTTGGGGAAATGAGTTTCATGAGCTCATTCTACAAGTTACAAAGTAAAAACTTTCCCCCATGTTATCAATGTTATCACAGTATAATTTATGTGTAATAAACTATCCATTTAAAGAGTACTCCTCGATGGATTTTGATACCACCACAACCAAGTACAGAACATTTCTATCACCTGCAAAAGTTTTTTGGGTCTCCTTTTGGTCTATTTCTGCCCCAGCCCCCAGCTACTGCTCTTCTTTTTTTTTTTTTTTGTCATTATAGAGTCTAATATTTTGTTTGACTTTGCCCTAAAACTACCTTTTAAAAGGTCAAGACCTAGATTTTTGCTGTTGGCAAATAATGGTAGAAAAATATAGTAAAAATTATTTTCAGTTTGACTTTTCATTTGGGAGGTATAAAGACTTCTATAAATATAATGGATAGTTTGTGAAAAAGAGCTTGAAAATAACACCCTAAAACTTCTATATTATTGTCATCATTTAGAAATAACACACAAATATTATACATTTATGCCAAAGGATTTTTTTTATCCAAAAGTACAAGAATACTGAAAAATACTAAACAATAGATTTTGAAAGCAGTTCTGTAGTATTTTTGAGACTGTAGTAATAGTGAAGTTTCAGTCCACATTTTTATGTGTTTGGTTTCCAAACGAATACATTGTAATATTTAATTTTAAAATAATTCATAAATTGTACTTTATCTCAGTAAGAGTCGTAATTAATTATTCTTGAAATAAAATGGCATGAGCCCCTTGTTAAATAGAAGTAAATAATTTTCTGTGTAAGACATGATCAACTTTAAATACAGAGGGTATTAAAAGGAACTTTATGACATAATATTTAAAACCATATTGATTGTAACTTAAACTGTGTTCTTACTGTGTCACAGAGGAATGATTAAGAGGATGGGCTCTGGAGTCAGGATATCAGCTTGAAATCCTGGATCTGTAATGTGCCAGGTGCGTGACCTTAGCAAGTTATTTAATTTCAGTGTCATTGTCTATAAAATAGGAAAAGTAATACTAGCCTACATCATAGCATTGTTGAGAATTAAACAAGTTTAGCCATGAAAAATGTTTAAAATAGGATCAGACACATAGAAAGACCTCTATTATTATTATTACCCCTCCCCCAAATAGTTAATTCTCCCAGTTTTGAAAAGATAATATATTAGTATGACTATAATTCTATATAATATGTAGGATAATTTATATTATCACTGTAAGTTCTATTAATCAGAAAAACAGGAAACAGCTGGAGGATTTCTAACTTTTGTTCTCTGTTTTTTTAATTGGAATAGAGTCAATTTACGATATTGTGTCAGTTTCTGGTGTACAGTATAATATTTCAGTCATACATATACATAGATATATTCCTTTTCACATTCTTTCTCATTATAGGTTACTACAAGATACTGAATACACTTCCCTGTGCTATACAGTAGAAACTTGCTATTTATCTATTTTATATACAGTAGTTAGTATCTGCAAATCTGAAACTCCCAGTTTATCCCTTCCAACTCCCTTTCCACCCCTGGTAACCGTAAGTTTTGTTTTCTATGTCTGTGAGTCTGTTTCTGTTTTGTAAGTTCATTTGTGTCTTTTTTTAGATTTTACATATAAGTGATATCATATGGTATTTTCTTTCTTTTTCTGGCTAAGTAAGTGAAATAATAATTTCACTTAGTGTGACGATCTCCGGGTCCATCCATGTTGCTGCAAAAGGCATTATTTTATTCTTTTTTATGGCCAAGGGGTATTCCATTGTGTGTATATATATGTGTAGGTGCATATATGTATATACACACATCTTCTTTATCCAGTCATCCATCGATGGACATTTAGGTTGTTTCCATATCTTGGCTATTGTAAGTAGTGCTGCTGCAAACATTGGGGTGCATGTATTTTTTCAAATTAGACCTTCCTCTGTATACATGCCCAGGAGTGGGCTGGGCAGAGTGGCGCTGTCTAATGTGCTGAAAAAGCCTGGTCCCTTTTTGGGATACTGAATATTTTAATTCTAAATAGAGTCACTTGGGTTAGAGCCTCCTGGGGTTAGTGCATAATTCTATGAAATTAATGTTATCTGATTGGTGGTGGGAAAGTGTTTGGTGGTGGAAAGACGTGGGGAAGTGGGTCACTTGTCAGTAAAATAACAAACCATCTCTTATCTCACTTGCATTGAAACATTTTGTGTATATTTCATATTTGCATGAGAGTAAAGGTTTCCAGTTCCACAATTCAATTTGCCAAATAGTTGGCTGTCTTGCCTGAGTATTTTTGATCTGCAATCACTTTCAAGGTCAAGGCAACTTTGTCTAGTGCCAGGAACAATTAATTTCTTGAGACTCTAATAAAGAATGTTTCAGTTGGTTGCACAGGTAAATAGTGAGTTTGCAATCAAACAAACAAATACACAAACAGACAGAAAGGATATTCACAAATTATTTGTGAGATTTCTAGAGTTTGGGGTCCATGACTTATGCATCATTATGTCCTTGGCAATTAATGGTGTTGGCATGTATCAAGCACATAAATTCTTATATAGTTTAATTGAATACTTACTTGATTTCCAAGGCTGTGTCTGAAAGCTAAAATTTATCTTCATTGACGATCTTTTTCATATGAAGACTTGGATAATAAATTTCCATTGGTATGACAAATTTGTCTAAAAATAGCAAAATCAAATTGTGGGATGGATAATCTAATGTAGTGGTTAGGGCTTAAGATGAGATGGTTCCACCAGGCCCATAATATTCACAAGTACCTTGGAATCTCCTCTTTCATCTGAAAATGTTTATGTCCTTAGTCCGTTTCTTAAGGATATAATATTGAGTCTTAAATTATATATAATATTTTCTACATGGATTTTCTAAAATTTCTTTCTTGGCTTATGATGGAAATGATATAAAGAAGAAAAACTCAGTAATTAACTCCTAAAGAAAGAAACAGTAGTTTATACAAGTTTAAATGTGTAATTTTTATGAATCCCTCCCAACAAAAAATAATCATAAAATTTTGCTCAGTTCTGTTGTATAAGACTAGTATTAAAAATAGTTGCATATTTTATTAGCAGAGGATATGGACTAAATTGTACTGGTTTACAAACCATCAGTACTTAGAAGCCATAAGAATGAAGAAAATCCTAGAACTGTAAATATTGTAATGTAAAATAATTCTTGGCTTCATGTTAACGAAGAGGACCATTTTCACTGGTAATCTGATATCTAATTTATATCAGTGAATCTTTACCAATTAAATTATATTTGTGAGGTTATCTTTTTCTGACTCCTAGTCTGTTTTGCGATATATGCTTGCAGTAAATTCTATTATTCTTACTTTATTTAGAAGATAATTTACTTTTTAAGCAGCATTTTTCCACATTAAAGAGTTAGAATAAGTCTTGGGATAAAACACTAAAATCTGTTACTTGACTTGGGACATAAGAAGTTTAACCTTTATGGAAAAAGCCTGATGAATGATACAAAATTTGAGGGTAGAGTTGACAGTAAATTAAATCTAAAATTTTTCATATGGATTTTTGTGTATTAGCTGACTCATAATACTGAAATATAGAAATGAGATGAATAACAATTTAGTGAAAATATAGCAAATTCTACTAATAAGAATCAGTGGTTCAATTTCTGTTTCAAAAGCCATCAACTGTTGCCTTAGAATTGCTCCAAAATAAAATATTTTTATTTTGGGCAGAGGCGGGGGGATGTTGAAAAGTAAATGGAGTGGTTTTAAAATTATTTTAATTTTAAGTAATAGCTATATAACAACAGAAATCATCTCTTTTTGACTTCTGAATTGAAAAGTAGAATAATTGCTTTTAGCATTTTTACACAATTTTTTTTGATAAGGAACTGTTTCCCAGAAATAAAATTATCATGTTTCTTCCTCCTCTTTAATTTCCCCTTCTCTTCCTCCTTGCATAAGTGTAATGCTGTAGCTGTACACATTTAACTTAGAAGTGGCTCATATAGCATTCATTAGGAATCATGTATTTTTAATGATATACCAAAATTCCTGCTGGAATCAGATTAGCTACATTTTCAAACTTATGCGAAAATTAAAAGAAGGTTAAATGAAGTTTGTTTGTAGAGTGCTTTCACAATGCCTCAACAGTGCACCTGATTAGGATAACCTTAAAATGTATCGTTCAAACTGAGCCTGCTTTGACAGTTAAATGGGGGCACTGTAAATAATCATGCCAGGACAATCAACGTGAAATCAGGTCTATCCTAGGCAAAGATGTACGGTCACCTTGTATATAGGAAACTATAAATCCTTTTACACTCACACACACTATTAATGATCTCTCTCCCTCTCGCTCTCTCCTGTATACGCATATATAGTTTTTTTTTTTCTTTTTTTTTTGGTGAGACTATTTAATGTAAGACCAACAAACCACTACTTTTAGTGGGAGGTTCGTTTTGATCCTGGCTTTTGCATTATTTGCCTTGGCAAACATCTTCAGCAAGTAGCAAGATTTAAATTACAAGATTGAAGTTCAAGTTAAAACTCCAGTGAAATGAATGACCAAGAACATACAAGGTAGAAAACTAGAGATGGAGAATTTGGGATAGCAGTTTATCCAAGAGTAGGGAACATTTATCAGAAGCCTACTTACCAGAATTAGGCCATGAAATTTGTCATCAAATGTCAGGAAATTCTGCGGTCATGTCTGGCTATAGAGATGGCAGGGCTAAGCTTGTATTTGGGGATGATGGGGGCTCTCTTTAGGGTAAAAGAGGCAGAGGCTGGAAATCTGAACTGATAAATTAGACAGCCCGGGTTCAGATACTGATTTTGCCAAGCTGAGTGATCACGGGCAAGTTATTTAAACCATCTAAGCCGTCTTTTTAGAACTCATAATGTAGATAATAATACCAACCTCACAGATCGCCTTAAAGGTTTGAAAAGCACTTAAAATAGTGCCTGCTGTCCAGTGGGCTCTCAATAAATAGTGATTATCACTGTGCCCCAGCACCAGGGCTGCATCTGCAGGCCAGTTCATCGGTGTACCTCTATTCAGGAACTAACCCAAGAGTAGCCTTTTCTTAATTTGCAGGAAACTTAATTTGGTTGGGATATTCTCAGTTGGCAGTTTCTCTGAGATCAGTGTTTCCACCCTTTGATTGTTTACTGCTGCCTGTCTGCCAGTGGGCGGCAATAAATTACAAAACAAATGAATGAGCAGTATCAATATTTCATGCTTTCCTTCTCAAATCGACACATTCCAAGTGTTTCCCTACTTTGGTAAGTTTAAGAAACAATGCCTGGTTTAGAACTCTGTGTCTGTGACATAATTATGCTTGTTTTAGCAGAAGTCTCTTGGGGCCATGGAAAAGCAACTTTGCAAGTTGCTTTATTTTCTGCTACCTGCCCTGGGAGTAGGTTGGACACGGGTAGATCTGAGGTGTCTGTCATTCCCAGGAAGGTTGCCACTTACTAGCTATGGAAAATGTCTTTGCTATGCCGAAAACAAACAAACAAAAACCTATAACTGTACTGAATTCCTCACTAAGTCGAAGTGTCAAAAACCTCTCAGGCTCGCATAACTCGCCTTTTAAAGAGAAACAAAAGGAGACAGGGAAATTATTTTCATTTGGAAGATGTATCCCATTGTAAGCTGGTCTCATAGCACGTATTTTCAGATTCAGTACCCGTTTTCCCCCAGCCTGCTCACTAATTCTGTTTTCTTACCACACTTGTCCCCAAGTTCAACTCTGTCACTCTGGTGACCTGTATTGCTAAGCAGTAGCAATGGGACCCGGGGGTCTCTAAAGAACTCCATCCTTTTGTTTTGGAGAAATGTTTCTTCGTAGGTAAAAGTCTAATAAGCATTGCCATCTGGGCTTATCTGAGATCCTAAAAGCCCTCTGAATGTGTGCTGATGGCCTCATTTTAAAGTCCCCAGTGCATCCTCAGAGCGCATCACAGGAACACAAATCACTGTTAGCCAGTAATTCTTCCAATCTCAGTCAGCCCGTGTCTCTCAGAAAATACATTCACTTTTGGCAGCTTTTTATGAAGACTGCTTTATGGAAAAAATAATAATCATAAAAGAGGAATTTAAAGATTTGGGGGAACTATATTCAATATCTTGTAATAACATGGTAAAAAAGAATATAAAAACAAATGTATGTATGTTCATGTATGACTGAAGCATTATGCTGTACACCAGAAACTGACACAACATTGTAAACTGACTATACTTCAATAAAAAAATACATATATAAAATCAAGGACAAAAAAAAGATTTTTCTCTCTGTTTTTTGTGTTTTTTTTTTTTAAATTTTTGAGCGTGTGTCCAGGCAGACAAATAATCTAGTGTCTGCTTCTCTTGGTGCCTTCCTGATGTGTTTAAGCCCTTTGTTAAATATGAGCCACGCTGCATTTAAAAGACTTTTGAATCTCACCTCCTCCACACAGTCCTCCTTGGCTGCTCTTGCCCTGCTTAAAGACAAGGAATATTCATGCACATGGAAGTGCTATGCGCATGTTAGTTGCTGCTGCCAGTTTTTATCTTCCCTAAACAGCTCTGCCACATAAAACATTTGTCACAAGTTAATCTGTATATATTCTTTGATTAATGAGGGCTATTTTTGTCCTCCTAATATTGTTCCCGGTCCATGTGTTTTCTAATATATTGTTCAGCGATTCATACACAGTGATCTTATCTCCATGGCTAGACTATAAATATTCTCAAGTGAGGCCAAGGACCAGATTTTATCTGCTCTGCTAACTAATGTTTAACAAGGGTCTGCTGTTTAGATGTTTTCTAAAATGTTGGCTGGTGGAAGTTGGTGATTCTTCAGGGCATGCAATTTCCTGTTGGTAGAACTAACTTCCACTCTCTGCCATGAACATTTGGTCTTCTTGTACAAGAAGATCTTTGTTTTATTCATCACTTTGTCATGGTTTGATTGACATGTAAAAAGCTGCATGTATTTAATATGTACAGCTTGATGTGTTTGGGGATAAGCGTATACCTGTGAATCCATCACTGACATCAAGGCCATAGACATATCTGTTACTAGTAAATATTTCCTTGCATCCCTTTTTTATTATTATTTTGTGTGTGTATGTGAGTGAGTTTGTGTGTGGATCTCAATGTAAGATTACCCACCTGGCAAATTTTAAGTATACGGTACAGTATTGTTAGCTATGGGCACTATGCTGTGGAGTATATATCCCTAATTCATTGATCTTATAAATTTGTACTCTTTAACCATCATCTCTCCATTTCCCCCGCCCCCTCAGCAATTGGTTAGAACTCTGCTTCTATGCATTTAACTATCTTAGATTCCACATGTAAGTGAGGCCATTCAGTATCTGTCTTTCTATGTCTGGCTCATTTCACATAACATAACGTCCTCCAGGTGTATCCATGTTGTAGCAAAGGGCAGGAGTTCCTTCTTTTTTGAGGCTGGATGGTATTGTATGCGTGCATCATATTTTCTTTATCCATTCATCTTTCGATGGACAGACAGGCGGACTACATATCTTGGCTATTGTGAATAACATAGCAAAGAACATGGGAATGCAGATATCTCTTTGAGATCCTGATTTCAATTCCTTTGGATAAATACCCCAAAGTGAGATTGCTGGATACTAGTTTTAATTTTTGGAGAAGCCACCACACTAATTTCCATAGCAGGTGTACCAATTTACATTCCCATCAATAGTGTACTTTTCTCCACATCTTGCCCACACCTGTTATGTTTTTATCTTTTAAAAATAGCCATCCTTAAATTGGGAGTTTGAGGTTTGCAGATACTAATATATATAAAATAGATAAACAACAAGTTCATACTGTATAGCACAGGGAACTATATTCAATATCCTGTAGTAACTTATGGTGAAAAAGAATATGAAAATGAATATATGTATGTTCATGTATGACTGAAGCATTATGCTGTACACCAGAAATTGACACAACATTGTAAACTGACTACACTTCAATAAATATATAGATATATATATACAATAAAAAGTAGACTTCCTAAGAGGCATGAGGTGATATCTCTCTGTGGTTTGGGTTTATATTTCCCTGATGATTAGTGATATTGAGTATTCATATACCTTTGGCCATTTATATATCTTCTTCAGAGAAATGTCTACTCAGATCCTCTGTCCATTTGTTAATTCCTTTTTCTTTGCAATTGAGTTGTCTGAAATCCTTATATATTTTGGATGTTAAACAACTTACTGGATACATGGTTTGCACATATTTTCTCCCATTACATAGGTTGACTTTTAATTTTATTGATTATTTCCTTTGCTATGGAATTGCTTTTTAATTTAATGTGGTTCCACAGTTTAATTTTTGCTTTTGTTGCCTGTACTTTTGGTGATGTATCCAAAAAGTTATTGCCAAGATCAATGTCAAGGAGCTTTCTCCTTATGTTTTCTTTAGGGGTTTTTACCTTTTCAAATGTTACACTTGACTCTTTAACCCACTTTGAGTTGATTTTTTTGTATGGTATGTGATATTTTGCATGCAGATACATGCTTTTCCCTGTAATATTTATTGAAGAGACTGCCCTTTCCCCATTGTATATTTTGGTGGCTTTGGTGAAATTTAATTGATCATAGAAGCATGGGTTTATCTCTGGGCTCTCTATTGTGTTCCATTGGTTGTTGGGTCTATTTTTATTGCAGTACCATAATGTTTGGATCACTGTAACTTTGTAATATAATATGGAATCAGGAAATATGATGCCTCCAGCTATTTTATTCTTACTCAAGAGTTTGTTGGCTATTTGGGATCTTTTGTAGTTCCGTAGGAACTTTAGAATTGTCTTCTTCTCTTTCTGTGAAAAATGCCATTGAAATTTTGATAGAAATTGCATTGAATCTGTGGAACATTTGGGCAGTATGGACATTTTAACAATACTAACTCTTCCAATCCACGAGCACAGACCATCTTTCCATTTATTTTTGTCTTCAATTTCTTTCATCAGTGTTTTGTAGATTTCAGTGTATAGATCTTAAACTTTCTTGGCTAAATTTATTTCTTACTATTGTGTTCTTTTCAGTTGTACTTGAAATGGAATTGTTTTCTTTATTTTTCAAATAGTTCATTTTTAGTGTATAGAAATGCATCTGATTTTTAAATACTGATTAGATTAGAATCATTAGAGTCTTCTGATGCTGGTTATTATTATTTTGCTTTTCTGTTGTTGTTCAAGCTATATAGGCTTTATTAAGCTTTAAAACACTTCCTTAAATAGACTCCTAGTTGGCAAAATGTTCCAGGTGAAAAATCTTAGCACATGAACCCTCATGAACAGCCCCTTAAAAGGGTAGTAATTGCCCTTTTCTTTTCCCCCAAATATCAGGAGCCTGCAGTCATGGTAGGTGGGTGAGGGTTGTGTATACCTACCTTCATAACCTTACTGCCATATACAAAATTATATTTGGGACCAAATCTTGCTATAAATGCAAATATTTATTAGAAGGAAAGTATGAAATGAGTCATAATCATGCTAGGTAAACAATAACATCCAATGCTCTGCTGTTTTATGCAGTCTATGCACAGCTTGCATGAGAAATTGATCGTAATAAACACGACAGTTATTCTAGAGGCAAGAGTTCTTTAATTTTATCATCGGTCTTGGTTAGTGCATCTTATGAAATATTGACTAGATTTAAAACTTTTTAAAAACCAAAGTTCAGGTCCCATTTCAAAGAAGTCTTTGTACAACTTGCTCATACAAGAATATATATAAAACATTTCTAGCCTGACCATGAAATTTGCCAGTGAATGCCCATTTCAAAAATATTCTATACTATTTAATGAAAACATATTTTGCTGATCACACTAAAGATAGTTAAAGTGTTTGTAGTAGCTGCTGTAACCTTTAGATTATATGAGAGTCAACCCAATGCAGGCAAGTAACTACCTTTGAGTGTAAATTAAAATTCTGTCCCGCACACACTCCCCTACTACTACGCTTAAGCATTTTAAAGTGTATCACAGGCATCATAATGCAATTTTATAATGGGGAGTCTTAGGCTCAGAGAGGCTAAGCAATTTCCCTCTGGATTTATAACTAGTAATTGGGAAAGGAGAGAAATGACCTCATGGCTTTGTACTTTGTAACCATGCATATTCTTTATACTGTAGTATACATCCTGAGTGCTAAAAACCCAAATCCCTGTTTATTTGACTAAGAATGACTTACTGCCTGTTACCAAGAAGGAAATTCTAAGAACTATTGTAAAATGTGTCCGCACTTCATCTGCTTTCTTGGGGCACGCAGAGACTTCCGTGAGTCAGTTTGCTGGGGATGGCAATGAGGTACACGATATAGGGGAAGGGCCCGGGATCATTCAGCAGGAGTTATCATCTCAACAGATCACTACATTACTGCCGGTTGGGGGGAAGCAAGCCATAGAAGCTGGAATAAATGGGAAAAAGTCAGATGAGATGGGAGCATAAAAGCTGACAGCCAGACACTGAAGCAAAGAGGCTTTCTGAATCCATTGTGAGGCAGCTTGGTATAAAGGATATTGGTGGGTTTAGTTCTCAAAACATAGGTGTTAGATTCTGATGAGAATGTGGTAAATATCTAGTTCTACTCAAGAAACAAAGTACTGTTACTTCTGCTCCAGATCTTTGCCTGTTGGTGGTAACAGCTTCACACTAGAAATAATTATCTTTCATAACAAATTTTGGTCAAAAACAAATTTTCGTTAAAATGTTTTATTTTTTTTCTTATGAATATGTGCGTTCTGAAGTTATTCCCTTGAGATTTGATTGTTGCCATAAAGTTAACACCTAGAATGTAATATAGAATTCAATTTGCATATAAAAGTCTACATGTAAATGTATCTGAAGGTGATACATTAGAAGTAGCTGATCATCTTTTATCTTAGGGAGGAAAGCTGGAATCGTATGCTATTTATAGATCCTCTTAGAATAGAGATACAAGAAAGGATCACTTTCTTCACTGCTTCTAATAAGGAACTTGATGATACTTATTGTTGAATGTATTTTTCTCACTCATTCTTTAAACACATCTATTTTGCTGAAAAATGAAATTATTTGATACAGCCTAATAAAATAATTAGATTTGTTATTATCTGTTATCCAGTGTTCACAGGCATTTGAGGGGAACTTATCCTTGCTATTTATTTTCCATTTTTTAATTGAAGTATATTTGGTTTACAATGTTGTGTCAGTTTTCTGGTGTACAGAATTGGGATTCAGTTATACATATATATCTATATATTCCTTTTCATATTCTTTTTCATTATAGGTTATTACAAGATAATGAATATAGTTCCCTGTGCTATACAGTAGAAACTGGTTGTTTATCTCTTTTATATATAGTAGTTAGTATTTGCAAATCTTGAACTCCCAGTTTATCCTTTCCCAACTCCTTTCCCCTCTGGTAACATAAGTTTGTTTTCTATGTCTGTGAGTCTATTTCTGTTTTGTAAATAAGTTCATTTGTCTCATTTTTTTTTTTTTTTAGATTCCATATATAAGTGATACCATATGGTATTTTTCTTTCTCTTTCTGGCTTACTTCACTTAGTATGACGATCTCCAGGTCCACCTATGTTGCTCCAAATGGCATTATTTTATTCTTTTCAGTGGCTGAGTAGTATTCCATTGTATATATATACCAGAGCTTCTTTATCCAGTCATCCATCAATAGACACTTAGGTTGCTTCCATGTCTTGGCTATTGTAAACACTGCTGCTATGAACATTGGGGTGCATGTATCTTTTTGAATTAGAGTTCCCTCCCAATATATGCCCAGGAGTGGGATTGCTGGATCATATGGTAAGTCTATTTTTGGTTTTTTGAGGAATCTCCATACTGCTTTCCATAGTGGCTGCACCAAACTACATTCCTACCAACAGTGTAGGAGGCTTTGAGGGGAACTTTTCTTAACCCATCTCTGAATGGTTCTTCCTCTTGACAGAAAGTGACCGAGTTTGCAGGCATCCCTGGGAGAAATACCAACTTCCCCATTCTCCTTTCGGCCCTACTTCAATACAGGTGTGTCACCGTGCTGGCTTTTATGCTTAGTTCCATACTCTCGGTGTGTTCTGCTAGCTCTTCCTACTGTTCCAAGTGATAAACCCTTTGGTGGACTTGGCTAATTTCAGTTTGGAAGCACACTCAATCTAAGATTATCCAAAACATTTAAAGAGTGCTTACCTCCTGGAAAGGAATCAGTCTATTGTAATGGATTTCCCCCTTGTCTTTGTGGAAGGTCCTGATTGATTTTCTTTACCCCTTTCAAGTAACACAAAAATGAATGTTCTTCCAAATTCATTCATCTTCTGAAGTCAAATAAGAGGAGGAGAAACTCTTGCATTAAACAATCATAGCCTTAGGAAGATCAATGGCAACAGAAATTGTAAAATATGTGGATATGAAATAAAATTTCTGACCTGGTTCTCCCTGAACCTAGGCTTCTTTGACTCTTATGTTTCTCTTCTTTTGTAGGGGAGGACTTTCCCTGTTGCTTCTTGTAGGTTCTTTGGCTGGTCCAGTGATGAGATTGACATAAGACAGATTAACAGGAAAAAAAACAAATTGAATTTATTTGTATGGGAGCTCATAGAAATATGAGACTCAAAGAAGTGACCAAAGCAGGCAGCTTTTATACCTGTTTTAGACAAATAAATAGCAAATTTCTGAAGAATTGACAAGATAAAAAAGTATAGGTTTAGGGTAGTAAATTAATAAAGAAGTAACAAGATTTGTTTATACATCTTCTCAGTCTTGAGTTCCTTATTTCTGGTGATAAGGATACCTTTCTACCTTCCGGTACAGGAAGGACACCTGTCACATGGGAGACTTATTTCCTGCTTTCAGGGGGACAAAGGATGGTCCTTCTTAAGTAACTTTAATTCAAAGTAATCAATATGCCCAAGTGACATATTTTAGGATGGTCTGCTTTGAACCCCATCATTTTCAACTACAGCATTCCTTCTCCTGAGACTGTATCAGAATCCCAAGTCCCCACAGTAATATAAACCTCACAAAAATTATCCTTTTTGACCATGGGAAAAGGATAAGGATTTTTTATTTAGTAATGTTTATGTTGAAAAAGGGGGTTACTATGGCTAGAAGTCTCATTTATGCCTTTTGGTGCACTGTAACAATTAATGTTATCTCCATCTGCTCACTTTTTAAGCGTCCCGGTCTGCGTGAGAAATTATGAAGTCACCAAGCTATGCGTGATGTTTTCATCCAGGGGTCACATTGTATCCTTTAAATGAAATCTCACCTGACCACTGGATGTCAGTCCTTATCCATTGCTTCCATTGACTTCAGGGTGCAGCTTCCCAGCTTTCTATCCCTGTGCCCCCATCCAGTACTTCACAGGCCCAGTACTCAGCTGGCCTTTCCTCAAACCCCATTCACTCCCTGTGCTTCAGTGAACGAAATTCTTTTGAAGATTCTGAATGACTCTATGGCAAGTAATTACAGAAGAATTTGGGGGGTAAAAAGGAGTTAACAAATAGGAGTACGTTCCGCCATGGAGTAGACATTTCAAAACTGTTAACTGACATCATGAGTGAAGTAGGAAGAGTGCCAGCTTGGCATTCCTACTCGAGTAATGTAGATAACATTTACTGCATAATAAATGCTATTCTGATTTCCTTATATGTGTTAATTCCTTTAACTTAGAAATGAACGCTATACATCTTATCAGTGTTATAAACCTTATAATAATTCTAAGGGGTAGGCGCTATTCTGTACCCTCAGTGCTTTCCTTTTACAGATAAAGAAACTGAAGTTCAGAGATTAAGTAATGTACACACTGAGAAAGTGTCCAAGTTGGGATTTAACCCTAAACAGTCTGGCTCAGAAGTCCATGATCTTATCTGTTACCAAGGAGTTTAAAGTGTGGTACCCGAGTTCAAGAACATCAGTGTCACTTGAGAACATGTTAAATCAGAAACTGTTTAGGGGGGGCCTGGAGGCAAACACCCTCCCAATAACATTTTCCTTCTCTCTCTTAGAGTCTTTCACAGATTGATGGCTCTGATTCCCTCAATTATTATTATTATTATTTTTTAATAGTCTTTTATTTTTTAATTTTTTATTTTTTAAACATTTTTTATTTTATTTTATTTTTAAAAATTTTTAAACCTTTTATTATTTATTTTTTAAACTTTTTTTATTGATTTATAATCATTTTACAATGTTGTGTCAAATTCCAGTGTAGAGCACAATTATTTTTTTAAATTTACATATATGTACTGTTCATTGTTTCTAAGAACAGTTTACAGCTTTAGTTTTTTAAACTTACACAGTTGTCAGAAGAATAAAGCCAACCACAAAATAAGAATCAAGAGAATGCAGTAATCCAATCATTAAGGACAGTCAGATGTGCTTACATGTGTTCGAGAAATCAATCATCGAAGTCACAAATAATATTTCATTTGTGTCCTTTTTATTAGATTCCACATGTAAGTGACATCATATTCCTCAATTATTTTTACTTTCCTTTTTAACAACAGAAAAGTCTTAACGCTTCTCTATCATTGAACAAGTAGTCAAGTGTTAAGTTAGAAAATTTGAAAAATACATAAAAGTGTAAAAACATTGAAATCTAAGTAGTAATAATTATTGTGATTACAACTTTATAATTTGTATTCACGTAGTATATACCATGAACATTTTTTCCAGTCATTGGTTGACAATTTGGGGGGTGGGGAGGTAATTACATTTATGTATGTATGTATGTATGTATGTATGTATGTATGTATGTATGTATGTATTTATTTAATGGAGGGACTGGGGGTTGAACCCAGGATCTTGTGCATGCTAAGCACACACTCTACCACTGAGCTGAACCCTCCCACTCTAAAATACTATTTTAAATGACTCCCTGTGTTTTCAATATGCAGAAATTTTAATTGTATGGTTTTTTTTTTTTAGTTATTACATTTTTTAGAATTTTTTTTGTTCGCATGTAACTCATATACCGTGTTAAATTGTCTTTACCCTAAAAGGAGTCTACAGCTCAAAGTCAGATAAGCATTCACTTATGTTTTGTAGGAGCTACTTGATGAATTTGATGTTTACATTTAGTTCTTTAGCCCCCATAGAATTTGTTCTCTTTGGTTTCTTTTTTTTTTTATTATTAGAGTACAATCAATTCACAATGTGGAGTCAATTTCTGGTATACAGCATAATGTTTCAGTCATCTATATACATATACATATATTCCTTTTCATAGTCTTTTTCATTATACGTTATTACAGAATGTTGAATATAGTTCCCTGTGCTATACAGTAGAAATTTGTTTATCTAGAATTTGTTTTATTTTGATATTAGATATAGAAGGTCAAATTATTAAAAAGTAAAATCAAACCAAAAGATAGTCATTAATTCACTAATTCTTTTTTTTGTTTTGTTGTTGTTTTTAATCCTCTAAAAGTCCCTGGAAGAATAACTGGGTTGGCTCAGTAAATATTTGTGGAGATCAGGAAGAAATGAATGAGTCTCATTAGACCTCTCTGAATTTTAGGAATGTCTTAACTTTTTAAGTGAAGATTGCTATTTCTTACCTCATTCCCTAGCTTTGTAAAGTCTGGGATTTTAGTTGGTGACTGAAAACCATCTACTTACAGAGGAAGCTCCACTGGTTCTTGATGCCTAAGGCCTTCTTGCCCAGGACCGTGAATGGCTGGTCTAATTTGGCTAGATCCCGTCTTCCCTGACAGAATTGTAGTTACCTATGAACTTTACCTTGGGGTAAACGGGAATTAGTCACTGTGTACTGTTCTACTGTTTATGCTTTCACAAGCTCGAGTCTCATCCTTACACAGAGACATGGAGGCCTGTATCGGTAACACTTGGCACAGTGACTGTCATCACCGTCACCTCCACCACCTTCGTCATTACCATTATCCTCAGAGCTAGGAATGAACATTCTAGTGTGATTACTTTGTGCCAGCCCTGTAATTCTAAGTGCTCTCTATGCAAGAGCTCACTGCATTTATATTAAAAAACTCTGTGAAGTAAATACTCCTATTTTTCACAGTAGCACAGAGGTGGAGAAAATTGCCTAAGGTCACATAACAAAGAAGTGGAGGAGTTCAGTGTTTAGTAGATATTAAGTATCTAGTAAATGCTCATCACAGAACCTACTAAATGCCTGCTAAATGCGTGTTGAATTGATGAACTTTTATTTTATATACAAAGAATGTGGCATTCAGAGGGGTTAAGTGAGTTGCCCAAGGACAAATCACTAGGTGTTTGGTAGACAGCTTCGAGTCCAACCATGAAGTTCAGATTACAGAACTCTTAGCAGCTGCGTACAGGTGTAGGTCTAGGGGAGCACAGTTGTGGGAGTCTAGGCTTTCGGACTTTGTTCAAATCCTTCTATTAACAAATATTCCTTTTTGATCTTCAAGTCATTTCTTCGAGCCTTTCGAAGCTTGTTAACTCATCTGTAAAATGGAGAAAATATTAATATCTTTTCTGGAGATATTGTGAGGCTTAAATGACATTTAAAGTGCTTAAAAAAAATGTTTCTTAGGCAATAATGCCCAGTGAATGGGCAGTTGCTATTAACACCGTCCATGGTTTGGGTGACCTAACTTGTGGACACCATAAGAGCACTGACCTAGCATGGAGAAAAAAAACTACCCTAGAGGATTTATTATTTATTGTTCACTCTCTCCCCTCCATCTAGTCTTGAGATTTTCAGAAAATCTAGCTCCAAGTATTTTCTCTGCTGCTGTAATTACAGCCTGAAACCAGTCACAGGAGAACGTCGGAAGATAATGGAAACTCAACGATATTCTACCAGGAAATAATACTCTTCTATCTGAAAGTTTCTGAACTTTTTCCTTTAAAAGTCTTCTCATGTTTGAAACTCTTTTCCAGTGTTCTCCAGAATCCCCCCTCCTACCACCCTCCTCTTTTGCTTGTTGCAGAACTTTCTACCCACAGCAGCAACACAGTTTGTCATCAATTTGAAATTAACCTTTTTTTTTTTTTTTTTTAAATAAACTGGCTGGCCCAGAAAGAAAGAGAGAGAGAAGAGGAGGAGGAAGAAGAAAGGACAGGAGGGGAGGGGAGAGGAGGGAAGGGGAGGAGAGAGAAAAGGTCGTTGCTAAAGAGAAATTCCGTTCAGACTGCCCCCACCCTTACCCTATGCCTGCCCCTGAAGATTTCAGGCTGATTTTTGTTTCATGTAATTATTGTTCTGTATGCTTTGGGGCCAGAAGAGTTGGGAGGCCCCAGTCCATTAATTATCATATTTTTAAGACTATTTATTAGGGACAGTTTTAAGACTATGTTGAGGAAAAGACTGAAATGAAGGCTTAGTCCATCTGCTTGAAATATTGATGATGATGGTGGAGATGTTGATGTTTGGAAGGCTGGAAAACAATGCCTTATTGTTTCTTAATAATGTTTTTTTCCTCCAGCCATAATTACTTTACTAGATAGTCTTCACTGGGCCCTGGCTCAGAGCTTCTAAAACCCTTGGTATTTCCTGGGTGTTGAGAACAATAAAGACGTCTTTTGTTATGTTAATGAGGCGACTTTTGGAAAGCACCTAAGGATGGGGGCTGGTTGCCAGGGGAACCAATCACCTGATTGGAGGGTTAGAATTTTCAGTCCCTCTCTAACTCCCCACCCTAGGGGAAAGGGGCTGATGAGTGAGTTCAGTCACCAATGGCCAGTGTTTTCATCAATCATTCCTGAGACATGAAGCCTTCCTAAAACCCCAAAAGGATTGGGTTCTGGGAGCTTCCATGTTGGTGAACCAGAACACTTTCATGTGCCATCATGGCAGGTCCCAGACTTCATGAAGACAGAAGATCCTTTGTTGAGGACCATCCACTATGTGTCTCTTCATCTGGTAACGTTGATTCATTTCCTTAAATATCCTTTGTAAATGCATCAGTAATCTAGGAAGGAAACTAGTTTCCTGAGTTCGGTGAGCCACTCCAGAAAACTAGTTGAACTCAAGGAGGGGATTGTGGGGACCTCGGATTTATAGCCATGTGGTCCGAATCACAGGTAAGAACCTCGGTTTGCAATTGCCACCTGAAGTGGTGGCTGTCTTGTGAGACTGAGCCCACAACCTGTGGGATCTGATGCTGTCTTGGGGTAGATAGTGTCAGAATTGGATTGAGTTGTAGGACTCCCCGCTGGTGTTGGAGAATTGCTTGGTGGTGTGGAGATAAATCCACAAGCATCGCTTTGGTACTGGAATCGTTTCTCTCTCTTCTCCACAAAGCCTT
This sequence comes from Camelus ferus, assembly GCF_009834535.1. Lineage (NCBI taxonomy): Eukaryota > Metazoa > Chordata > Mammalia > Artiodactyla > Camelidae > Camelus > Camelus ferus. Next base: position 6,392,232 of record NC_045721.1, on the reverse strand, counting down.
TTTAGACCATTTTGATTCATACCAATTCCTTTCTTATGAAATACTCCAGTCTGATATTACTCTGTATTTTCCTGGAACTAGTTCGTGACACATTTTTGTTAAGCTTGTATTATAGTAAACATGATTCTGCAGTTAAATTTTAAGCTCCTTGAGGGCAGAACATGCAAAAGTAACCTGTTTAGCACTTGGTAAGAAGTCTTGTCCATAAATGCTGAATAAATTTGGACTGATGAGAGGCACACTAATACACACTCTAGTGGCTTAGCAAAATTTCATCCTTGTCACTTCCAGTGACCATTAGGTTTTGTTTTTGTTTTGTCGTCCCCTCCACCCCCCAGCCCCCAGCCTCTTTCAGAAGCAAAGGAAACCTTTTTTCTTTGATGAAAGACTGGAGACCTGGGAGCTTGTGCTCTAGAGCACTCTCTCCTGGTGACCATTATTTTTACATGTCTTGTGCCTTGTCCGGAGTAGCTTAGTCCTACCCTCTACCAATAAAGAAAAAAAATCCTTCCTTTAGATGGCCAGCTATATTCTTATCTAAGTTTTACTCTGGGCCTACTCTTATAGATATGTAATATCAATATCTAAAATAATATCTCAATTGATTCTTTAGCTTAGAATTTAGGAAGGCAAAAAAATGCCCTTGAATATGTCTAATGATAAAGTAATAATTCTTATGATACCTCATGTCACAGGTAATTATTATTGTCTACATTCTCTAAGGAGAACTACACACTGCTTATAAAATAGACTTATAAACAAATAAAGAGCAACCAGTAGTTTCTGAAAGCACTCTGCCTTTCCTCAGTGAGGCTTAGTCATAATCTGTAATAACCTCGGTGACTAAGTGAATAGTTCATTTATTGGCAAATCCTCACAAAACGCTTTCTAGGTACTAGGCGTGATTTTATGCTCTTTAGCTGCATTAAGACATTGAGTCTTTGCCATGGTCCAAAGTAGTAGGCATTATTATTGCCTCAATTTTATAAATGAAGAAACAGAGGGTACAGAGATATTAAGAGGATGTGCCAAGGTCGCACAGGGGGTTGAGCAAGGTTTCTGACTGCGAAAGAAACGTTCTGAAGTTTGAATCTCATCACACTCTTAAACAGGGTGCTACTTTGTAACGGGGGTCCTTCCCTGTTCTTGTCTGGGTGTCCCAAAGGATCTGTGCGCTGCTGTGATTTCCACTTCTTACTGAATATAGGTCACTGTTAAGTCTGCACTTGTTGGCTGGACGTCTCCGGTTCCACCACTGAGGGCTCTGTGCCTCTGGTCTTTCTGGTTGTGGAGTTCTCTCCCCAAACTCATGCTGTTCTGCCCACTGTGATGTTGAGAGAAGAAATTCCGAACTTGCTTTGAATAAGGGAAAGCCGGTTCCTGCCTGGAGGCAAACTGGTACCAGAATTTTCTTTGGTGAAGCCCCTGCCACCGCCTGTGAAGCCTTCTTCTCTTACTCCCCACTCCCAGGCAGTGAGTGTGAGTTTAACTCGTGTGTTTAATGGAAGAGTTACACAAGTTACTTCTCCCTGTGTGGTAAGCTATTTATTGCCAAGGCAGTGCCTGCCCAACTCAAAGTGCAGTTTTCAGTGCCTGGCACACAGCGACCACTAAATAAATATTTAATGAATCAGTGTGTGAATTGATGCTCTGAGTCACCAGTGCACCATACAAGTTTGTTAACTTAATTGCTTAGAGTTCCAGTGTATGTGTGTGAGTGTGTGTGTGTAGAAAAGAGAATTCTAATTTTCATCCTTAACCAACATTTTTAGGCACTTAATGCACAAGATACTCCCCCACCCAAAGTTAGCTAAAAAGAGACATAGTAGTAGCTTTCTTTGAATTCTCTAGGATTTAAAGCTCGCACATAACACACGCACACGCACACACACACACACACACACACATGCCAGTGCTGCTGATGAATCTGCACAAGACATGCAGACAAAGAAGGCCATTACATAGAAAAATAAATGGGTATTACGGACTACTGTTCCATGAGCCCCAGGTATTTATTGTCCAAATGGACTTATGTGAAAGGTTTCTAATGGAAAGATAATAGACTGATGGCCTCTTCACGTGGAGGCATTAGTCTTCTCATAGAAGATTTTCAGAGGCATTAGTTTACTTTGAATATTTTCATATCTTTTTTCCACTGGGGCCTTTGGTATTGGAACAAATTGATGTCTAGAGTCCAAAAAAGCTGTTTAGAGTGTGATAGTGGAAAATTAAATAATGCATTTGTCCTGCAGGCTTCTGACTCTCACACTTATGCAAATATCAGTAGAATGCCCACAGCCACTTTTTTGAATGCTGGATGTCTTCATTGGAAAGTGAGGGAAATCTATTTAATTACTGACCTCAGATGAACGGCATGAGGGCAAAGTTGAATTTTTTAATTTGAATTTCTGTTCCTGTCTCCCAACAGCATTTGCTGGTACTGAGAGCCATGAATTATCATCCCAGAATTCCAGAGTTCTTTTTCAGTGATTACCGGTGGTGCCCAGTGGTTCTACATTCAATCAAAATGGAGATTTAAGATTTATAGAGCGGATGTGTTATATCTCGAGGGCCTTGAAAAGTGGGAGTGCTGCAGAGGCAAAGTTAACTTGGAAGGGTGTGGCATTGCCTGTGAAGGTTCCAATTTCTGGCCACCTTCAGTCTCAGCAATCTGATATAATCTGATATAAGCTGATGCTTATAACTTGAGGGACGTATGGGGAGCATCTTGACAAAAGAGTCTCAAGACTGGTTCAGAGAAGAGCAAATCAAATAAGAGAATCATTCTTGTTTTGTTTGTTTTTTGATGTTTAGTTGTAAAATTGTATTAGGGAAATGGAGAAAGGAGGATAAAGTCTTCTGACATTTTCTCAGTCAATTTCTGCTCCAAATTGTGGTTTGCCCTAGTTCTTTTTCAGTCTCTGTTCCCTCTCTGCAGACCTCTTCGCTGCTTTGCATCTCAAGGGGGTAGCACAGTCGGGACTCCACGTTTCAACGTGTGTTTGCAAAAGGCAGAGGGAGACATCCGCCACCCACCCACTCTGCTGCCTACAAGGATATTCCTCATCTTCCTGGAGCTGGAGCATAAAATTAACCTCCTGCCCACACTCAGTGAAAAGGACTGGCTTTGTTTCTTGTAAGCCATCTTTTTCTTTCCTCCTTCTTCCTTACCTCCTGTTTTTCCCAATGGCAGAAAAATACAGAACTGGGGAAACAGATGAAAGCCAAAACAACAATAACAACAAATACTGAAACTGCTTCCTTGTGATTGCATAGCACATTTCATTGCACATGATACAGCTGGATCCTGGAGTCCTGGGTTTATGACATACTATGTGATCCACCAACCTGACCAGTCCTCCCTCTTGTGCCTCAGTGTCCCATGTGATGTAGAACAGTGGTGGAAAGGGGTATCCATGACTGTTGAGATGTTCTTGAACCTCTCCAGCCTAGACAGGCATGGCTGCAGATCTTAAAAGAGGCTGCACACAGGAACACACAAGAAGAGAACCAGCAAACAGAGGCATTCTCTTTACTCAATTCAACGGTTCAGCTGAAGGCAATCGGAATAGGCTACCCCAACATACCCTACTTTGGCATAAGGATTATTTTTGAACTGAAGGCTGTTGAGAAAAGCTAACCACGGAAGAGCTGTGTGCTGTCCTGGTCTGCCTAGAAGCAGGGCATAAATTTTCCTTTGTGAAGGTGTCCTTGTCCCCTCTTCCAAACCCCTTATCTCCGGAGATGGAAAGTCAGCCCTGAGATAAGTCTGCACAAACATTATTAACATCATTATTAGCTTCTATTAGTTTCCCTGTATATTTCCGTTTTCACAGTTTACTACCCGTAGAAGCTCAAACCCCTTTTCCTTTGCCTGGTCACTTCAACACAATGGATCACCCTTTGTTCAAATGGCATAGAAGCTCTCAAGCCGAACTTCTTTGAGTTTTCACTTCTTTTCTGTGAAGCCCCCATGCGCATAAACATTTAAAACATGAGTAAGATTTGTGGGCCTTTTCTCCTGTTAATCTGGCTTTTTGTCAGTTTAATCTGCTGACCCCATTCCCGAACTTAAAAGTATGTAGGGAAAGTTGTACCTCTCCTACCCTGGTGAAGAATTGTCATTTGGCAACTTCTCTTTTCTGACTTGAGAAGCCTTCTCTAGAGCTCATTTGTAAGTCTGAGTCTAAAGGAAGAATACCCCACATTACAGATTTTATTCTTTCATTCAACAGACATTTATTGAGCACCTTCATTCATAAGGCTTACTTCTTGTTCTCATGTGGCTGACAGTGTAGCAGAGGCAAACGTTTAGGGGCTATAGAGGTCAGATTTGCTCCAGTGAATTACTAAGTATATAGAAGGTACCGTGCTATCCATTAGTCTGTCTTTCTGTCTGTCTATCTATCTATCTTATCCTGCTTTCAGATATAAAGTAACTATATTTTATAAAATAGCAATAAATGTCTGACCTTCCTAACCATAATATTCTTCTACAAAGTAAAGTTTTTAAACTAGAAATGGATATTCTAATATCATGCAAAAAGTCCAGGCTGGCTGTTGTGAAACAAATATACAAAATAGCCAGGTATTTAGAGACTGAACTTCCTAGCAGTTAAGGTAAACCCCCAATGGCTTGCATAATTCAGATTTTTTTTTTTATTTTAAGAAAGAGAAATCTATTTATCGAAAGAGGCAAGCGTATTTCTGATTCCATGTAATAGAAGGAATTTTGTTAGCATGTTAGTAATTCAGTGGATCTTCTAACTTTTCCCCCTCTTATTTAAGACCTGGGTTCCTAGACTATTGCTCTCCTTAGCCTGGTGGTTCTCAAACTTGAGTGTGTATCAAAAACACCCAGAGGGCTTGTTAAACACGGATTGCTGAATCCTACCCCAACATTTCTGATTCTGTAGGTCTAGGATGGAGCCAAGAAATTGCATTTCTGGATGACGCTGTGGCTGCTGGGTGAAAGGGCACGCTCGGAGATTCACTACTCAAGGACACAAGAAGTGACAACATTTAGAGAAGTTTGGGTGAAATTAGCTCCTGTTTGTGGGTACCTCAGAGGGTTAATATTTAGTTGCATGTCCTCATTTCTACCTAATAGTTAGCATCGTGTCCTTAAAGCACTGTAAGAATGGAGGGGTAATACCCTTTGGGAAAACACTGAGCATGGTTTGTCACAGCATCACTTTAAAGTAACGTCATGCTAGGTGAGGTGGGACCTGTCTGGCCACAATGGGCTGTGGGAAAAAGAGCTATTGATGTCATTGACCTTATCTGTCAGAATACTTGTTAAAAATTAAGAGTTGTAAAATTCAGTAGTGCCTCCCTCATTCCATAGGAATCTGGACCTTAATGCTGCTTAGTAATGTTAATACTGAGCCTTCATGAATTAAGTAAGCCTAATGCTCCTTAATGAAGTTCTCTGGCTTGTTAGGAAAGGAGAATGGGAAACAGGATTTATAGGGTGGGCATGGGACCCCTCTCCGGAGTGTCCACATGATCATGCCCACTAAAAGCGTATCCCACTTTCAACTTCCTTGGCAGCTGTGATCCATGTAATGCACAGAATGCCTGTCTCTATTTAACTTGTCGTGCCTTCACACACAGGTTTGGGTTATGGCTGAGATTTATTAATAGACGTTCTTAAGCAAGTTTTCGTATTTTCCTCTTCTGGTAAGGAGATAATCATGCCTGTCCTTACTCAGGGTTGCTCTGAGGAGTTAATGGGATAGCCCGCAAAATGACTAGTGTGTAATAGATACATAATTCTTTCCCTTTCTCTCTCTGTCATTTGCTTAGTATTAAAAGATTAATTGACATTTCCTGATTCCAGTTGTAGTTGGAAAGATTCTTTAGTCTCCTAGTGTTTCAGCTTTCTTCTCTCCTGGGACTGGAGGCCCGCCCAGTTTAAGAACTGGTAAACTTCAGATTCTGACCTCTGACTTCTTCCTCCTTTTATTATTTTTCCTTCTCTGTCCCAGCAGGGTAACAGTGGCCAGGGTCTAACTGTCCACAACTACTGTTGGTTCTTACCATCCCACTGACCGTCCCCAAGGGAATAAGTTTGAATATAGCTTCACTGATAGGCACAGTGGTTCTACTGGAATAGAACCAAGCATTCCCTTATTTGTTTATTTATTTACCATTTTAACATTTTTAAGGGTAAATTTAGTAACATTAAGAACAGTCACAATGTGGGCAACCATCACCCCTACTCATCTCCAGGAATTTTTCAGCATTCCAAACTGAAACTGTGTACCCATTAAACAATAACCCCTGTTCCCTGTCCCGCCCCAGCCCCGGTAACCTTCACTCTACTTTCTGTCTCTAAGGCATTCCCTTGTTGAATGAGTCTTTCAGTCAGTTTGAAACATATTTAACCTTTCGGTTTGGGTGCTATTTGCAGGCAGGGACACGGAGCCTGATTCTGAATTGGAGAAGGGTTGGAATGGTGTCTAGTCCCCCAAATCCATGCGGGAGGGAACATGTCAGACGGCAGTTCTCTGCTGTTTTAATAAGTTCTTAGGGTACTTATCTTTTGAGTCCCTTAGGAACCGAGTGGACAAAAGAATCTGCCTGAGGACACTGACTGGGTCTTTTTTACTGTCTTTCTCCTAGTGCTCAACCCAGTGTCTTCACAATATGGACTCAATCATTACTTTTGAATGAAGGAGCTTATTAAAATAGTAAAATAGTAACAAAAATAGTAAAAAAAGAATTTTTAAAGTACAATAGTAAAAAATAATTTAAAATTTCTACCCAATCCTAAGTCATCCATCCAAGAATCTCATGAAAGAAAAATTGGGCAGTGATTTTTTTCCAAAGACCTATTCAAATTGGTAGTAAGGGAGAGGGTATAGCTCAGTGGTAGAGTGCGTGCTTAGCATGCCTGAGGTCCTAGGGTTCAATCCCCAGTACCTCCATTAAATAAACAAACAAACCCAATTAACTACCCCCCCCCCCCCACCAAATTGGCAGTGAGGCATGGAGCATCCTGTGAAGACCTTGTGAAGGTTTATTGGTTGATCAGCTCTCTGGTGGACTGGGCATCGAGCTTAAGGGGATGGCTAAAGAGCTTTGCTGCCTGCTTGGCTTCTTAAAAACGTGGCTGTAGAAGGGTCCCCACTCCTACAGAACAGGATGCTGGAGCAGGACCTTGGGGATTGCCCAGTGCAACCCCTTCGTTGCACAGAAGAGGAGGCTCACTGCCCTCCTGGGGAAGCTATTTTCTGGCACAGACATGCCCACCAATACCTTTCCCTCCCAGGGGAATAATGAACCCAGAAATGAGTTCTGTAATTTAGCGCAAGTGATTGTCAGGATACGTTCCGCAGAGAAGCACAGCTACTAGTGGTTACAGACCCTGTCAGCTGCTTGCCGCGGAGGGCGCACCGTGATTGGCGGCTGGAGAGCGCTGCTTTTCCCGAGGCCACCAGGGCTGACCTGTTGGCCGTGGGATTCAGTCCCTCCTCACTCCAACAGGGAATCTTTAATTAATAGAATCTAAAGGAAAACAAGTAAGAAAACAAGACTGGCATGGAAAGCCCCCACCTTTATGCCACTAAGGAATGCCCATCTTAAATAACAAGAGACTTCTAGGTGGATGAAAGCAGGTGCACCAGGAGCAGAGCCCAGGGGTGTGGGGAATGGTTGATTGGTACACGTCCAGGGTCAGAGATGTGCTCCAAAAGGAAAGCAATGAGATAAAACAATTATGAGTACCCTTTTTAAAGACAAGGTGCCTAATGCAAGCTTCAGACTTTATTGGGTTTTCCTGTTATTTCTTACTCATCCAAATAAGTGGCAGTTTCATCCTTTTTTTTTTTTTCTCTCTTGGCCTGCATTCCCATGCATGTGTGGGAAAGCATTTCAGAAGGTCCATGAGCTGGCAGAGTAGCCCAGTTGAAGTCACTGATTGATGTATTCATAATTTATTTTTCCTAGCTCTTTTGCAGGGCATGGTATGAGGAGAGGGGAGTGTATTATCAAAGAGGCTAATTTGTCTGATTTCACAAGTAGTTCTTGCGCCTTGTGGAGGACACCCTTTGGTTTCTTTTGCAGACGCGAGACTGTTATATTCATTCATTTGGGGCATCTCGGTTAGATCATGCTGGAGAATTTGAAGCAGCCATGCTAAACCTCTAACCGGAAATGATGGGTTGCCAATAACAAGGAGAAGCAGGCTAATAACATTTCAATTTTTAAATTCTTGGCCCCATTTTTCTTTCATGCTGCAATGTTATTGAAGTATAACTGCTTGTTGAACACTCATTGATTCTGGAGTTTGCGGCGAATCCAATCACACGTCGCTGGATTTGCCGGGCTCTCTGCTCAAGCCTTTTGACATTTGAGGCCAGATGTTCAAATCACAGAGCTGAAGGTCGCGGCATGTATTAGACAGGGAAGAATTAAGAAGATGCATAGCCCCACAATCTCTAGCAGAGCATTTACAAACCTGCACCATCCCCAATGCATTATTTATCAGATTAGGTGAAGGAGATGTTATCTTTAAAAGGGGGAGGGGTACTTCATGATTGGAGGGTGAAATCCACTTATACTGTCAAATGACAAAGCATCTTATTTCAAACCTACACCCTTTCTGTTGCACTAATGAGCCTTCTGTTTTGATTTCTAACATGTTGTTGCAGGTATTTTTAGGTTGCTTTTATGCCATTGGACAGTCTTTCTGTAACTGACAAACATTTGCATGAACATAGATCTCATTAGGTATTTTTAGATCTGCCCTGGCCCTTTGACAATTGTAACTAAACGGGAGGGTCCTGTCCTATAGGATTCAGCTCTGTAACTTGTCAAGGTTGGCAGTGGTGAGAGCAGCCGGTGAGCGTCGGCCGGCTCATCTGAGTGGGAGAGCTGATCCCTGAATGGCTTGGAAGTTTGGACTGAAGGGAGAGGAAACATAAGCTCATTTTTCCATATACAATGGCAAGTTTATACAACACAGATTATCAAATCGTTTTCACTCCCAGCAAAGTTAAAATATTCTTAATTGGGCTGGTGCTTTCTGAGCATCAGAGAGGGGAAGCATGCCCCTTTTTCAAAATAATCCTGAGGCTTGCTTTCCTAAAAGAGCTTATAATCTCCCCAGGGGACTGTCTTGACAGTTTGAAAGACACCAGGATGTAAGATTCCTCGTGGAAATGCTGGTTACAACCAACTCCACATCAGGAAGTACTCCAGATGCTGCCGCATGAGGTGCAAAGCCTAGACTTGTTAACTTGAAATTTCCCCGGGACCACAAAACCTCTGAAATATACATGGCTTCAAATGACTACCAGTCCCCTGGGTAGATAAGGTTTAAACAGAGGAAATGCAATGGCTACAGTGCTAAACCACAACGCCAATTAATTTTTATTCATTGATCTTTGAGGGTATGTTTTATTTATCACTCATGCCTCCTTCCCCCTCTTTCTTTGGTGTGTGGTCCCAAACTCGTGAGAAGTCTGCAAGCTGCTTGAAGACTTTGCTTGCACATTGGAGACAGTTTTTTTCCCCTTATCTGTCTCTTTCGGCTGTTTTTCTCTCTTTCTTGCTCTACTCTGTGCACATGCCCATCAGGCTAATTTGGATCACGCTTTCCCTTTACTTCAATGCCTTTTTGGAGGCTCACTCGTCCTCACCCACCATCGGCAACACCAAATCATTCTATTTGTATTTTCCGGGCTAGCAAAGAGCGGAAATGTGGTCAGGATGAGTTGCATTATTGGTTCCTGAGCAGATCTTTGCCTTATTATTATTGCACTCTTGCGTTTAGGTGAAGATGAAGCAGATTAGATTCCCATGCTTGGGATTGCTGGAGGTGACACCATGTTGTGAGTGTGAGGTGTGGCAGTTCTAGAACAAGACCCCTCAGTGGAGGCTACAGCATTGCTGACGTGGTTGTCATGATGAGTTAGTTACCTGGGTTGTTGGCCAGAAGCTGCAGTGCGTGACACTCTTTGACAGGCGTAG